>NC_056746.1:201467827-201477827 GCF_019279795.1 Protopterus annectens | reverse complement strand
CATGCATTGTCTGGTAATATTAGCTCAAGCACATAAATATCTTACAGCCAAGAAGACAGCCTTTGACAGGTTCCTAAGTCAGTGTTAAAAACGACTACTCTAACCCTGCAATTCCTAATTAGAAGCCAGAACTTTTATTCTTTACATCACTGTCAATGCCTGGATTCCTAAGTTTGTGTAACAACTTTATGTGGTTTACATTGTAAAAGCCCTGGGATAAATCTATTTTTACTAAGTCAGCTGAGGCACATATGAAAATCAGCACTCACTTTGAGGTAAAAGCATAAATGTAGTTTGCAGATACCATTCTGCCATGACTGTGTTGTACATCTGTCTCCCCTGCCAGAAAATAATAATGTATTAAGATATGATTTAGCATATAGGTCCCCAGTTTACCTAGGGTGAATTCGTAAAATTCCTTCATTGACTCTTATTTTATAGCACTTTGTCTGTGTCCTGCCTAAACTTTAGTATAACTCTAATCATTATCCATTTCCTATATGTATATCAATTAATCTTCTCAAAATTATCAAGCAATATCATATCATATATCATATCATATCATATCATGTCATATCATATCATCAAGCTAGCCTACATTTCAAGAGCCTCTATAGCAGCCTCATACAGAAAACTGTTCTAGTTCTAACATAAACTCAAGATAGCCTTTCTTGCCTTTTTCAGTTTTTTTTTTGGCATCCTGCACATTTAAGTCGATTTGGCCTTCTTGCATTTTATTAACGACCGTACACATGGTTCTTTACTGGTAATGCCTGCAAACTACATACAATCCATACATTTTAGGGTTAGGGCTAGGATTAGGTAAAGAAGATTCAGAATACAGTTAGGGACCAGGTAAGTGCTTTGGGGTTAGAGTTAGGGTTTTGACAGGGCTGGATAACTTGCTAGGGACAGGTTGTGGGAGGGCATTTTAATTTCCTAGGATACTGTCCTAAGGATTCATAATGCTCACTTTAAAGGCTGTGGGAAAAAAAACCCTAAGTCTGCAATGCTGATATTTCTGATTCAAAGACACGTTAGCTGCAATGAGAAAAGACCTCATTATCACCTTATTTGCATGTCTCTGAATCACCAGTAATTACTGGTAGTGCAGATCAGCACTCTTCTGCAACAGTAAACAGTGATGGATGCATCATGTTACCACAGACACCCACACACACACACACACACACACACACACACACACACACACACACACACACACACACACACACACACACACACACACACACACACACACACACACACACACACACAAAGATAAGCACAAACATCACAAATTCCATACAGGCTTGCTGCCAGACTGTCCACAACATCTCCTTTTTCCCTGCTTTGGTAATTCGTGGATGATCACAGTCAGTTCTTAATGGCAGAAGTTCAAGTTTCACATTTCATATCCTTCAGTAAATGCATGTTAGTGTAAAAGCTGTTATGCTAGCTACTTTACGTATTTGTAGAAAGTATACATAAAATCCCTCTGTGCTTTATGTCCCATCATTACTTTTGTCTTTTGTCATGATGTCTTCCGCTATGAGGTTAACAGGCTTAAAATTCCCTGCTCCCCTCCCTTGTAAGTCACAAACAGATGTTGGCATTGCACAATGCCTGAGATTCTCAATATACATATAACCAACTTTTCTGCAATAACTTAGCAGTGATCTCAGCAGGTTACTGCTGGAGTTTTGTGTGTCACTGGTGCAGGAATCAATCACTTTATACTTGATTTTTTATTTCTTACTAATTTATTGTTACTTTATTATCCGAGTTGTCTAGTGGAGCTGCGGAGAACTAATTCCCTCTGTGGGAGGTGGGTGGGTCCAGGATTGGAATCCTGCTTAGTGCCTTTTAGGGCATGCTACTTATCCTTGGTGTCTAGTGGTTCTCTTCACCACATTGTTTTAGTATGTGCCTTTAAGACATGCCATATAAGGTGTTTTCCCCCACCCAACCCATATTGTATTTAAGTGCCTTTCAGGCACATTATGCAGCTTAATCCTGGAGTCTAGTGTTGCCCCCACCCAACCTTGGGTGCTATTAAGACATGCTGTTTAAGATGTATCCCTAGTGGCTAGTGGTTCCCGCTACCCCCTGATCCTCATTCTGTTTAACTGCCATTTAGGCATGAGTTTAAAGAGGCATCCCTAGTGGTTAGTGAATCCCCTTACCCAATGTTGTAGATTCAACTAATTACTCTAGAGGCACGTGGTATGACAGCTACCTCCCCCACATACACAAGTACACTCTTATTACACACACATACATACACAAATTCACACACACTCACATACACACACACACACACACACACACACACACACACACACACACACACACACACACACACACACACACTCACACACAAAACACAGCCTCCAACCCACAAATCATACTCACAGGCACATTCATTGGTTCACCCAGACAGACAGACAGACCCCATACATGCATATACACACACACAAACACATGTGCATGCATACACTCTCATGACACGTGCACACACACACACACACACACACACACACACACACACACACACACACACACACACACACACACACAAAACAGCCCCTTACCCACAGATCACACTCACAGGCACACTCACACACACACACACACACACACACACACACACACACACACACACACACACACACACACACACACACACACACACACACACACACACACACACATAAAACACCCCCCAATGCACAGATCATACTCACAGTGCATTCAGCCATTCACACACACCCCACGCATGCATGCGCGCAGACACACACACACGCAATCACAAAACAGCCCCTTACCTACAGAACACTACACACACGCACACAGACACACACAATTCCTAGCTTACCCTCTCACTAAATTCCCTTTCACTACCTCCCAGTCAGACACACAGTCACACATATACTCATGCATACAATCACATGAGTAGCACACACACACCCAACATAACCTTACCATTAAACTCCCCAGCACTTACCTCTACCTCAGTGGAGGAACACAGCTTTTTGGTCAGGTTCATTAGCATGAGAGACCAGGAGTGGCGGAGCTAATCTACTCAGACAAGTGATTTGGAGAGTAACTTGGCTGTGTAAATGTCTTATCACAGGCAATTCCAGTGGAGAAGACATAGCTTGTTAGTATAGGCCTCTCCTGCAGACTGCTTCATTAGCATGTAGCATGGCCACAGAGACAGACCACCACAGTGCTGTATTTCTTCGTGCAAAAACACTCTGGTAGGGCTGTCTTTGTATTCTAAAATGTTAGTACACCTTGCTGTAACCTTTATGAATTTGGCCCACTGTATAAAATATCAGTATTTTAAAGGTAAAGTAAGAAGTACACGTTTTGAATGATTGAAAATTATGAAACAGACATTATTTGCTTGTAGTACATTCAATTTATTAACTCTCTTAAAAATATGAGAAATAGACACTGTCTGGTTTGCGGATATATTGTATGTAGTCCTTTGGAATCAGGAATATTTTGGAGTGATGATAATGATGATTAGAGAGTGTAAGATGAAGAATGTAGATATTACAGAACCAGGAAGTGTACCACTTTCATTCATGGCTACGATAATGCATCTGTTATGTTCTGATTAAAGAAAATAAATGAATTGTTTAAAATATGAATCCCATTTTATGATGACTGACCAAGAGTGTTGATATTAACACATATGTAGATAGCAGGTAAAGAAAGAGTCTTCTGAAGTACAAAGTTTAAGAAAGATTTTGAGACATGCAAAGATGTCTCAAGCAGATTTAGCATGATTTTTGGAATATTTTTTAAATGTTTAACTATTTTTAGATCATAAAAATGATATATCAGACCACAAGACATTGTTTTTTATTAAGTAAGTGAATGAAATACAACAATAGTTTAGGAGGTTGTAGTGAAGACAGACTGTGATGCATTACAAGGTATATAAATAAATAAAATGATGGAATTGCAATAGGAAGAGTAAATGAATACAAAAATATTTTGCGAAACTTGGTTACAATGGTGTGAAACAGAACATAAGACCTGCTGATAAGAGGCGTTCATGAATGTACACAGGAAAATAATGCACGTTTAGTTACAGAACAAAATTAATGATCAGGATTTACAGCAGGATAAAGTAACGGTTAAAGAAACAGAGGCCTGTATTAAATGGTAAGAAGGAGAAGGAGGTGTCATTGTTGTTTAATAGAAAAGTGATGAGAGATAATGAATGCATTAACACTAACAGACCAAGTTTAGTCATCTCAAGGAATTAAAGAAACTGTTGACAAATACCTGAAGAAACTACATAGGGGAAAGAGTAAGTGCAAAAAATACAATGAAAGATGAATAAATTATCCAAAGTATACAGGGAATATTTAGATAAGAAAATAAAAAAGAGATTAGTAAGGTGTTGGAGCAAGTCAAACTGGAGGAAGCAGCTGGTTCGGATGGGTTAACATTTCACTTTTATTCATACTTAGATAAGTGACAACTATAATCTTTAATTAAAGAATTAAATGAGTGGCATATGGAAGGTAACAGTGACCAACATACTGAAAAGTTAAAAGACTGCTTTGCAGCTTTATCCATAACCAATACAGAGGAACAAAGTTTTATAATCAGGTGATTCATAGGTAATGAGAAAGTGGACTGGGCAAAAGTATTTGAAGAAAGTAAAAATGAGCCACACAGTTTGTATAAGTTTTTAAAAAGGGATCTTGCAAGGTATCACTGTAGGGGAGAGTGTAGACAGGCAGCTTACCTAATGAAGTGTGGCACCCACCAAAAACTCCAATATTTTTTAATCAACTGAAGGATGCATATTTTACAGATGATGAATTATCAGTTCCAGAACTTGATGATTTTCAGCATGTGTACCTCCAAAGTTTCTTTCCACATTAGGACACATTTACCTTAAAACCTAAGAAGAAACTTCACACTTTGCAATGAATTGTAGTGAAGGTAGTAAATATCAAGGAATCTGCTCGGGTGGATGAAGTTCAGCCACCAAAAAGAGGAAAAAAAATACTTGTTCCAGGTTTAAAGTACCACACAAACTAGAGAACTCTGACTCAGAAATATCTTCTACTCTGGTTTGTAGACAGTTCGACTCCCACTACTGTGAGTATTTAAAGTACATTTAGTATATTGGGTAGCTGGAGGTGTGTGATTCATAGGCTCACTTATAGCTGGTAAATGGTTTGATGGAGTGTGTTTAAAAAACCTGGTGAGTAGCATATGCCCTCCACTCATCTTGTCATTACATGGGGTACCCCCCGATCCCCCCACACAGCAAGAAGTGTAAACATCACCTCCCTTCCCTATTCTAACAGTTATTAATTCGTTCTTACACACTGTAACTGTGGACAGTGACCTACTTCCTACTCGCACAACCTAGCAGTGATTACTGACCGTCCCCAAACTGGCAACCTGCAGATGCCTTCCCAGCCCCACAGATACATTAATGATCACAGGATCCTTCCATTCCTTCCCATCCCTTTCCAGTAACCACACAACACCCCTTCAAGCCATGACCTTGGTGCCCTGCATTTTTCTGCCACATACTCCCTAATGCAAATTTGTAACATATTGAATTAACAATTTAGACAATTAGAAACTGGCCCAAAGCCATCAGCTGAATAACAGCTGGTAAAAGAGCAGATACACAGGAAAAAGGCAGAAGAAATGGTAAGAAATGGAAGAGGGGAGAAGGAGAGTGAGAGAGAGATGAGAGACAGGTTTGAGATGGAGGACAAAACTGTGAATTAGAGATTTGTAGGGAGGGTCATGTGTGGAGTCTGCCAGAGGTTAAGATAGCCATACCGAAAGATTTAAGAGATGTGAGAGCTGGCAGGAAAAGTAATGAGATGGAGCAGATATGGGCAATACAGAAGAGCTAGCAAGGACATGATGAAGTTAAGGAGTGCAAGGAAAAGACAAAACAGGCTAAATAGTCCGAGATGGAAACAGGAAATGCCAGCGGTAGAGGCTGTGAGGTAAGGAAGAGGAAGAGGAGTCAAGTGATGAGCATGGCAGGGGGCTGTTGGAGCAGTGAAGGCAAAGGAAAGGACATATTAAGGAAAAAGGGCACATTAAAGAAGAATGAACTCATGCAAAGGCAAAAGAACATGTAACAGATGATAATGGAAAGGAAAAGAAGCAGAAAGGCATGTAACGAGAAGAGAGGAGAAGTGGTAAGGTGATGTCTAATAGAGTAGAATAACAATTAGCACTGAAAGATGAATAGAACCCCCCCAAAAAAAAAAAGAATCCAGTCAGGTGTAGGGAACATGGGATTTGGTTAGGAGAAAGCTGATGGGGGGGGGCTCAGCTAGAGGAGGAACTCATTAGAGCAGTAGAAGGAGTTTAGTGGACGGAGATACTATTCCCAGGGTAGACACCCTTCATATAGTCCAGGGAGGTACAACTCAGATCATTTACACCCACACGCACTATGACTAAGTCATACTGGTATTTGGGGCCTGAAGACTTGAATGTTTGGCTGATTTGGTGGATCCTGACCCTGACAGACAGCTGACTGTGATTTTCTTCTTATTCAGACGGGTGAGTGGGACATATGTACATCTTACAATGGAGTGTCCTATGACTAATATACTATGTAGTCTGTTGGCTTGTCTTATGGGCTTTGTAGATGAGTCTCCAAAGGGTGTGGCTGCATGTGTTGTGTTGGCTGTTGTTTTGAAGGAGTGGTTTTAGGCTTGCTGAGGATTCTTTTTGTAGGATGTAAGTCCAGGAGGTCTTCTGTGTTTAGTAACTTCTCTTTTACCATCCAGGAAGTATATGATCTACCCCTGGACCCTTATTTGTATGACCCCTCATCTAATACTCCAGCACTTGTCTGGTTAATTTGCCGCCTGCCCATCTTCCACATGCATGCCTTCCTTCCTGTACAAAGCCGATACCTTACTTTACTTTGTCTTTCTTTGGTAAATACTAGGACAAAAAATGTTTTCCTTTGCATTTTCATTCCCAACCCCAACCTAAACACCAGAATCCAAGTTGCCTTAAAACTTCTTTAAAATGTTTCACTCTCCCAGTTCTTCATTGAAGCTGCTACTGTGACCAACCATTTAACTACTCCTTCTCTCTGAGCATACATCAAGGTGAAGTCTATCATCTTGGCATTTCATACTCTCTGCCTTGGCATTCCTTTCCATTACTAAGGTATATTATTTAGCTCAGTATAATACATTGCACTGCATTATCAAGAGTAATACCTGACTACCAATACACCATAACTGGCATCAGTCATATATACCTGACTAACAATAGACCATGACTGGTATGAATTTTGTATACCTGACTACCAATACACCATAACTGGTATCAGTTATGTATACCTGACTACCAATACACCATAACTGGTATCAGTTATGTATACCTGACTAACAATAGACCATAACTGATATCAGTTATGTATACCTGACTACCTATACACCATAACTGGTATCAATTATGTATACCTGACTACCAATACACCATAAATGGTATCAGTTATGTATACCTGACTACCAATAGACCATAACTGGCATCAGTTATATATACATGACTAACAATAGACCATAACTGGTATCAGTTTTGTATACCTGACTACCAATACACCATAACTGGTATCAGTTATGTATACCTGACTACCAATACACCATAACTGATATCAGTTATGTATACCTGACTACCAATACACCATAACTGGTATCAGTTATGTATACCTGACTAACAATAGACAATAACTGGTATCAGTTTTGTATACCTGACTACCAATACACCATAACTGATATCAGTTATGTATACCTGACTACTAATACACCATAACTGATATCAGTTATGTATACCTGAGTAACAATAGACCATAACTGGTATCAGTTTTGTATACCTGACTACCAATACACCATAACTGGTATCAGTTATGTATACCCGACTACCAATACACCATAACTGGTATCAGTTATGTATACCTGACTACCAATACACCATAACTGATATCAGTTATGTATACCTGACCAAAAATAGACTATAACTGTCATCAGTATTATATACCTGACTACCAATACACCATAACTGGTATCAGGTCTGTATACCTGACTACCAATACACCATAACTGATATCAGTTATGTATACCTGACTAACAATACATCATAACTGGTATCAGTTTTGTATACCTGACTACCAATACACCATAGCTGGTATCAATTATGTATACCTGACTACCAAAACACCATAACTGATATCAGTTATGTATACCTGACTCACAATAGACCATAACTGGTATCAGTTTTGTATACCTGACTAACAATACACCATAACTGGTATCAATTATGTGTACCTGACTACCAATATACCATAACTAGTATCAGTCATGTATAGCTGACTACCAATAGACCATAACTGGCATCAGTTATATATACCTCACTACCAATACACCATAACTGGTATCAATTATGTATACCTGACTAACAATACACCATAACTGGTATCAATTATGTATACCTGACTACCAATATACCATAACTAGTATCAGTTATGTATACCTGACTACCAATAGACCATAACTGGCATCAGTTATATATACCTGACTACCAATACACCATAACTGATATCAGTTATGTATACCTGACTAACAATAGACCATAAATGGTATCAGTTTTGTATACCTGACTACCAATACATCATAACTGGTATCAGTTATGTATACCTGACTACCAATATACCATAACTGGTATCAGTTATGTATACCTGACTACTAATAGACTATTACTGGCATCGGTTATATATACCTGACTACCAATACACCATAACTGGTGTCAGTTATGTATACCTGACTACCAATATACCATAACTGGTATCAGTTATGTATACCTGACTACCAATACACCATAATTGGCATCAGTTATATATACCTGACTAACAATAGACCATAACTGGTATCAGTTTTGTATACTTGACTACCAATACACCATAACTGGTATAGGTTATGTATACCTGACTACCAATACACCATAACTGGTATCAGTTATGTATACCTGACTACCAATACACCATAACTGGTATCAAGTATGTATACCTGACTACCAATATACCATAACTGGTATCAGTTATGTATACCTGACTACCAATAGACCATTACTGGCATGGGTTATATATACCTGACTACCAATACACCATAACTGGTATCAGTTATGTATACCTGACTACCAATATACCATAACTGGTATCAGTTATGCATACCTGACTACCAATACACCATAATTGGCATCAGTTATGTATACCTGACTAACGATAGACCATAACTGGTATCAGTTTTGTATACCTGACTACCAATGCACCATAACTGGTATCAATTATGTATACCTGCCTACCAATACACCATAACTGATATCAGTTATGTATACCTGACTAACAATAGACCATAACTGGTATCAGTTTTGTATACCTGACTACCAATACATCATAACTGGTATCAATTATGTATACCTGACTACCAATATACCATAACTGGTATCAGATATGTATACCTGACTACCAATAGACCATTACTGGCATCAGTTATATATACCTGACTACCAATACACCATAACTGGTATCAGTTATGTATACCTGACTACCAATACACCATAACTGGTATCAGTTATGTATACCTGACTACCAATACACCAATACTGGCATCAGTTATATATACCTGACTAACAATAGACCATAACTGGTATCAGTTTTGTATACCTGACTACCAATACACCATAACTGGTATCAGTTTTGTATACCTGACTACCAATACACCATAACTGGTATAGGTTATGTATACCTGACTACCAATACACCATAACTGGTATCAGTTATGTAAAGTCTGCTACTCTCTAAACATCACTTTATATGAAAATATGCAAGTGTTTTCTTTGTGTTTCTTACTGTAGTCTTTGGCATGTACCTCATTGCCTTTGTTACTGTAAATTCCAAAATGCATGAGCTAGA
>NC_056746.1:201342827-201460327 GCF_019279795.1 Protopterus annectens | reverse complement strand
TGTCTCAGCTAATAGCATAATTGCGAACACTCAAAATAGAAATACATCACCCTAAAAAGATCAAACAGACAAAAGACGATAAAAAAAAAAAAAAGGAAGAAAAATGCTATTTTTGGCAGGGGTGCAACTCTACTGCACCATACCCCCCCCCCCCCACACACACACACACACCTTCTTCTAATTATTTCCACTACAGTTAATGCAGTTAAAGGAAGAAAATATTTTTTGTTAACTGTGCTCTGTAGTGGTGTATGTGTGGTATATACTGTAGTAACTGCTTTCTACAAATGTAGCAAGCAATTGCTACAGATTGAATGAAGGAAAAAAGCTTTTTTTTTTTTTTTTTTTTTTGTGCTCAGTAAGTCCTGACTTAAGAAGAGTTTTTTTTCTCTGGAGGGCTGACAGATAGGGGGATAGCACCAGGTGCAGAAATAGCTAGCTACACTTCTACCCACCTCTCAAATAAAGCAGGGCCATACATGATAATGCTGGTGTATATTTACATGTACCTATCCAATCATCCAGTCATCAAGACTAGCCTTTAAGGTAGAGAGAACAGTCTTTGCTTGACCTGTAGGGGGTAACTTATTCTATAGGCTGGGAATATATTGAGTTAAGAGCCTACCTGTCCTGTGAGTCTCGTTTATTTGTTGGTGTAAATTTAGGTCTTTAGCATAAGTGTTTGCAGAGCCACTTGTTTTAGGAAGAAACAGGAGGTTAGGTAAGATTTGTTCTTTCACAACTCAAAAAATGAGACACAAGTATCCTTGGTACAGACAGAAGGCTACTGAATATAAGGAATATAATCTAATTTACTGAGAAGTTTGAAGGATTTAAGGCCTTTAATTTTGTGGTTAAAAATGGTTGAGGCCTTTCCAGTTGACCAATATGCCTGGATTTATATATACCAAAAGGGGCACTGTAATCAGTGATAGGTCTGGAAAGGTAAGAGTATGGACATAAAATAATTTCTTTGGATCTTAAAGACATACCCTTGTAAATTAACTGGGACAGATAAAATGATTTCATTACTATGGTGGAAAAATGATGATTGAATTAGAGAAGGTTGTCCATATAAGTACCCAGGTCTCTTATGACCCTATCTGTTTGAAGTGGAGTACCATTTATAACATATGAGGTGGGAACAGCTTTTTTGGCAAATGCTACTATGCTGCTCTTTTTTTTGCGTTTAGCTTGACACTGTTTTCAGTACACCAGTTACATGCATAGTCCAGCCCTTTTTGGCGCAGTTTAGTATCAGTGGATGAATGGATAGCAGTTTCCAGCTTGGAGTCGTCAGCAAACCTGGTCAGCCACACTTAGGATATTAGTTTGGATAACTGCAAAATAAATGCCAAACATGGGACAGCACAGCAATGATCTCTGTGATCTCTGTGACATCCCACTAGTTACAATCTTGTTCAAAGAGGGTACCAGCAACTATCACCATTTAGAATCTGTTAAATAACCAGTTTGCAATCCTGAAGACAATGTAGGGGGTTAAATTAAGTTGTTCAATAATACTGGCATGAGAGATAGTTCTGAAAGACTTGGCAAGGTAAAGATAAGCACTGTACACAGAATGACCAATGTCCACAGCCTCTGCTACCTTTTCAAAGAATTTTACTAGGTTCAGGAGGCAGAACCTGCCCTTCACAAAATCCAACTGAGTGGTGTGTGGAACAGTTACTTGTCTATATCTATATAGCTGGATTTGCTATGATAAGTTCCATGGTTTTGCATATAAGGCTGGTGAGTCTGATGAGCTTATAATCACCTAGGTTTGTAGAGTGGTCACTATTGTGAAGCACTCACACTAGCTGTTCTCCATGCATCAGGGAAAACCCCATGAAGTTGAACAGTTTAAGCAGAGGTTTGAATAAATTTTGCACTGATGAGAATGAAGCTTGGTATGTTATCTGGTCCCATAGAAACATTATTACTAGCATTTGTCAGGGATTCTAAAAGGTGATTTCAGGGGAAATTACATTTGACAGATAGTAGGCTTAACAATGTTTGTAGGTGGAATACAGTTACCACTATATTTGTCTGCTGGGATACTGGCTTTATCCTTGTGATTGGAATGTGTCATATTATTATGGATGAGCTCAATGTATTGTTAAATATTATTCTTTAATTTTGTGGCATAACTGAAGAAAGATTTGAAGTTTCATTTGGTAGCTGTAGCAGCCTTATGCTTGTATTCTGCTTTACAGTTTCTAGTAGTGCTCTTAAACTCCGTACTGTCATGTTTCACTGTGGTCTTACAGTAGGAGGTGGTATTTCCTAGAACTTTTCATTATTTTCCTTCCTTTTTAAATATATTTTTATTAATAAAGGAGTTCCACCAGAAATGTTTATTCCTAAATTTAAAATTATATTTAGGGTGGGTGGCTACAGACTATTGTATGCAGCTTAGAGTCTGATAAAAATTGGTGGTAAATGTAGTAGCCCTTTCAGTGGGGTCCATTTGCACTGTATTGTTGGGAATTTTGCATGTATATACGTGTGTGTGTGTGTGTGTGTGTGTGTGTGTGTGTGTGTGTGTGTGTGTGTGTGTGTGTGTGTGTGTGTGTGTGTGTGTGTGTGTGTGTGTGTGTGTGCACACATGTGTGCGTATATGCTAGACATTGCATATATACCTTAGGGAGAACACCCTAAAATGCATGCAATGCTACCATAACTGCTCTCATCTGGAGTATGTTTAAGTGCAGTCAAGCCTCCTCCATGGTCCATGAACTCTGTACTATCTTGCCTAGAAAGTGTCACACATCTGAGGGTAGATATGTCCATGGTTACAGTTACAACTCATACTGGTTTGATGAAAAGTGACCGTATCGATAAATTCTATGGATCTGTCCACCAGATTAAATTGTCTGGGAATCCAGGATAGCCTGAGCCTTTGAAACACACATTGACAGGACTGATCCTATTGTACTTGATGTCTCCACTTCAAGATTCTCCAATTGAGTCTGGCTTGAAGAATGATTTGTTTAGAGACAGCCATTAGTCCAAGCACCTTGAGAATGTATGCTGCTGCTGATGACTGATGGCTGCACTTAGAGTAAAAGCAAGACCTCTGAAATTATTAATAAGATTCTCTCCTGTGGTAGGAAAGCCAGTTGCCTTTATGTGTCTAGGCAGCAACCTATACATATAAATATATTATGTTGCAAAACACAGCCCTTTCTTAACTAACATTTCTTCCTTTCACCAAAATGGAGCAACTTTTGGGGTGATTACATAAATAAAGAATGTGAGGGAGGGAGGCACATTAACCTATACAATCCACTACAAAAGTTTGGGGAAAGGGATAAATGACACAGTTAAAAGAGTGTCAGCTCCAGCTTTTCGGGGTACAAGGATAAACCTTCAACTACAAGAAAGATGATCCTATTTTGAACCACAGTTTTGGTACTAGCTGACAAGGGGAGGGAGGGATGATACAGCTTTGTCAGCTTACCTCCCTTTGCATGAGGGAAGGGGCAGATTTCTTGGCCTTAGTTATTATTGTAATATCCCCAGTGGAGACTAAAGGTTCAGTGGGAGTGTTAATGAAAAGGGGACAGGATAGCCTTATGATGTTCAGTCAAAGAAGCCAGTGACATACCCTTGTTGGTGCCCATTAGGCCTTACAGCTCTTGCCTCCTTGGGGAACACATGGATTGTATGGGGCAGTGGAAAGAGGGGAGCTTCATGGTCAAACAGGTGGCAAGAAAGAAGCTAAAATAAAAATAAAAAAGTATTAGTTTTGTTATTATGAGCTAACACTTTTCAAAGCAGCATTCTGACAAACATGCATACAAAACAAGTAAACATTTAAATATCTAATGGAAAAATGCTGAGAGGTAATAATGAAACTTCTTTAATAAAAAACATTTTAACTGCTGTTTTTAACCCTTTCTTCCAAATTTTGGTGAGGGTTTTAGTGGGTTTTGCCAACACACCTCCCTCACTATATATATAACAAAGTCCAATTTTACTCCAGTTTAGGGAAGGGAAGAAAACAGCAGTCAAAGAGTTGATTTTCATAATTTTAAGTACATCTTCATCTATGAGCTTTCTGAAATACTCTCATAGACACACACACACATATATATAGATATTTTAGTATAGCCAATCAACCAATATATTTCGAAAAGGAAACCAGTGTATGCTGATAAATGGTAAGCAGACATGGAAACATATCTCTCAACTGTAAGGATTTTCACAGAATCTCCAGATTTTTGCCCCATATGTTGGTCTGTTTTTCATAAAATTGTGGTTTTCTGGAAAATTAATGGCAAATCATTAAAGATTAAAGTTAGAAAATAATGATAGACATTTTAGTTTCACTCTTCATACCCTTCAGAAATTTCATGCTAATTCAAAACCTGTTATTCTACCAACTTTCTAAGTTTGTAAGAGCATTTTTTTTTTAAATTGTCCCTATTTTGGAGCCTTTGTCCCACTTTTATTTATGGCTTTGTCCCGATTTCTTGCTCTAAGATGTTCAGAGATATGCATGGAGACAGTATTCGACCAGCACAAATGGCGAGTGGAGATGGGATAAGATTATAATCAGTGACTCTGTGTCTTGACATGGTATGAGTACCACTGATTTTCAGATTATAATCAGTGACTCTCTGCCTTGACGTGATATGAGTACCACTGATTTTCTCCTTTACCTCCTTACACTATGTGTAGTAATGTCTTAGGATTTGTAAATGTATCACCACGGGTTATTATTATTTTCTTACTGTTCACCTATATAATTGTTGCCTCTTAGCCAATGCCTTTAGCCGAAAAGGATAAGAAGGGATTAGCCTGTTTACATTTCTTACGTGATTCTTACCTTGAAATCTCAGTGTTTCTAACTCAGAATGGTCTTCAATCACACATATTTGTATGTTAATACAGTACAACAGAGACTGATTAACAGAATAGTGCTAAAAATAAACATTTACTTTCTTCGTATCTCGATATTTAAAGAAAGCATTTAAAAAATCTGTTTTTGATTTAATAGCCTTTTTTCATTGTAAAGCCTATCCATCTAATACCATCCCAAACACACACACACACACACACACACACACACACACACACACACACCTAAAGCCAATTGGAACCATGCCAATTTACCTTTGAAGTGGGTGAGGAAAAGTTAATAGAAAAGTCTCTGTGTACATAAGAATGACATGCAAACTTTGCACGTAAGACACCCCAGCTGGAAATTCATCTGGAGAACCAGGTGCTGTGAGCAGTAATATAATAAATACTCTGAACTAGCAATATAATAGGTCTGAAATGGTCAGTAATATAATAAATAGTCTGAAATAGCAATATAATAAATAGTCTGAAATAGTAATATAATAAATAGTCTGAAATAGTCAGCAATATAATAAAGTCTGAAATAGTAATATAATAAATAGTCTGAAATAGTCAGCAATATAATAAATAGTCTGAAATAGTCAGTAATAAATAGTCTGAAATAGTCATCAATATAATAAATAGTCTGAAATAGTCAGTAATATAATAAATAGTCTGAAAATTGTGCTCAGACCTGGAAAAGCAGTATCAGTTCTTGAACCAGCAGCCTTATTCTAAAGCTGATATCCTGCAACATCATTGTTCAGTTTTTCAGACATTGATTTAACACACTATTCAAAAGATGTGTGTTACTCTCAAGCACATTTCTTCTTACCTGATGTGTAATGTAGGCTCTCACACGCTCCAACATCCCCTCACAGCTATATTCATATGGAGTATAGGGTCTCACCTGTAGAAAGTAAAAAAGATCAGGTTATTCCTTTGCCTTTCAAAAGTATGTTAAAATAAAACAAAATATTACAACACTGTTAGTAGAGTAGAAACAAATAGAAAAAAACAGTTCTCTAAATTGTTTTAAGCAATTCATAGCACTGAAGCATGCTCGTTTTTTTAAGTTTTGCTCAGAAAGGGCACACTAAATGCAAAGTTGCTTTCAGATATTCTGTCAGAACCAAAAGATAACTGCTTTACTTACGTTCAGAGTATATGTGTCAACCATGAGATTCATCCTGGCTTTCCAAGCTTCAGTGCTCATAACCACTGTGCTGTTTTGTCCCCTGAGCTGAATCACAAACACTAAACTGTTTTGGAAGATACCCTAGGCAACAATGGCAAGAAGGCAAAATAGGCAAGACAGCCCAGTACCATCAAGAAAAAACAGCCAAATCTAACCAGCACAAATGTAAATAGCAAGATGAATAACTTGACGCTATGAATTTATGCAGTGTAATAAAGAACCCCAGAGACACCACATGACTTTTGTCATGGTTGCTCATCTTAGCCTTCCTGGTGCTACTGAAATTTACCCAAACTGTTTCAGCACAATTAAAACATACATTATGACACATTATTCTGCCAACTGTCTTCTGAGAATAAAGCAACTTCTTAGGAGAGTGAAGCGGTTGTCATTTGGTTCTCAAAAGCTAAGAATGAGGATCCTTAAGAGCATGAGGTCCAGATCCAGTTGTAGCCATGCCTTGGTTCATTCCAGACCAAATTTGTCTTAATATTAATACTGTTAGGGAAGGGAGGGGTTTATAAGTTACTATGCAGAATTATAGTTGGAGGCAGGAACAGGGTTAGAGTTAACATGCATGAGTAAATTGGACAGAGATGGCATCAAAGGTCTTGGCTAGGCCCAGGTAAGCAGTGTATCATGACTTGTTCAGAAAAGTCCACCAAGTTTCATAGACAGGATCTACTTTTCACAAATCCAAACTTGGGTTAGGGAATTGCACACTGCTTATGTTTGTGCTAACAACTTCCATAATGATGCTTTCTATTGCTTTAATGGGATGGCTGGTGAGGCTTATAGGTTTGTAGTTGCCAGGGTAAGTGGTAAGTTCTCCGTTTTGGACAGAGTTGCCTATGGTACTTTTCCCCACATCTGGCACAAATCCATCAGAGAAGGGGAGATGAAATAAGTTCAGTATAAGGCTGTAGTTACGGCTGTCAAGAAGACAGCCTGGCACATCATATGGACCCATGGAGAAAGCAATTTTGGTCTTGCAGAGAGGTCTCAGGACTTGATCCAGTGATCTGGTGTAGTGTGGCCATGATAATATATGGTGGCAAACTTAGTGGAGATAAGTGTGTAAAGTCTGAGCTGCAATTATCTGCTTTTATGTTGGCTATATCTTCTGAAGATGAGTATGTGTTGCTATGTATTAGCTCTGCATTGCTGGATATTGCTTCTGTGGTTTTGGACATAGTTAAAAAAGGCTTTACGGTTGTCCTTAATATAGGTGGGCCTTTCCACGTCATACTTACCTTTGGGGACTTTAATTTTGCTTCTGAGTTCTTTATTATACTTTCTTGGAGCGCATTCCAAGTTTCTTCCTTTTATTGTATGTTTTGTTAGTACTAAGGTCCCACCATAGTGGTTTATTCCTGAGCATGGCTTTGGATTTGTGTATGAAGACAACCAATGCCTCAATGCATGGTTTTAGGCATGAGACTGTAGCAGTCGGTGAGACAAGGTCATAAAGGGGAGGTAGTGCTTAGCTTCCATCAAGTTATGAGCTAGCTATAATAAATGTGCCATAGAATTTTATTTATTTATTTATTTTATTTAACATTTGTTGACCGGGAAAGTCCAACTAGGTTCCACAGAGCCTGTTTTCAGCGGAGGCCCGGGGAGTCTCTAAAGACAGATGGTTTTGATGGTAAGTCAATTTTTACCCTCAAACCTGAATATTACCGAAAGGTGTTTAGATTTGACTAATGATGGGGCAACTACAGGTGTAGAGGAAGTGAGGTTATATTGGTGAGGACAAGATCCAATATTTTTCATCCCCATAAATGGAACATGAACTAGCTGGTCTAAGGAGCTAGCATTTATGAAATCTAGGAAGCATTGTGTATACTTATTTGTGGTCATGTAGTTTTCCTAGTTAATAGAAGAATAACTGAAATGCCTCAGGAGGGGGAATCTAGTTTGTTAAGTTGCATCTCATAAGTTGTGGGTGACGTGTAGGGGGTGTGGTAGTTGACTATGATGTGGTATGTGTTTTATATTTGTAGAAAGTAGGATATGAAGGAGCTCTAGGTTATTGCCTAACCTTATGAATCTAGATGTAATTTGGCCTCTTAGGAATATGGTCATACCCCCTTCACAACACCATCATTTACAATGGTGGGCCTGAAGGAGTGGTAGGCACTACAAACTGACTCTGTTGAGTTGTAATCGTTACACTGAAACCATGGTGTTTCAGTAACTATGACGATATCTATGTTGTCAAGGGTCAAGAAGGCATGCAGTGTGTGCAACTTCTTATTTAGGCTTCCAGTTTTGAGCAGAGCTACCTTTATAAAGTCTTTAGTTAGGCTGACTATATCAAAATTTTGAAGAGACTAACTTTGCTTAGAAAGGCATTATGGGAGAAGAAAACATTTTTGGCAATTGGCCATCTCTAGCAAAGTAGTTAGGGCTCTGAAGCCCCTAAAAAAGTAGTCAGGGCTCTCAAGCATCTCATTCCAGATTGATATATATATATATATATATATATATATATATATATATATATATATATATATATTGTATTCTCTTAGAATGACATCAGCAAATAACCCAATAGTTAATTAAAGTCAATTATCTTTTCTTTGATTTGTGGAATTACTCTTGGTGATCATAGGATGCTGCTCAAGGCTAGTTCTACATCAGCCTCAGACACATATTCTAAGAACTCCATCATCCCCATCATCATGTTCATCTTCATATAATCCAAGGAGGTGTGTCTGGATCGTCACTCCCATGTACACAATAACCGTCATATGTGTATCTTGGTTGAAGGAACTTGAGAGCTACAGTGGTCTGGTGGATCCTGGCACTGAGACACAGCTACCAGTCTGATAAGTGGTGAATCTGAGTACCTCACTATGGAGTCTCCTCTATGATGTCAGCAGATGTGTTGGCTTGGCCGTTTCACCTTAAGGGCATTGGCCTGCCTGCTGTGTGACCTCCTTTTGTTTTTCTACTGTTTGCTTTGTTTATAGAAGCTGTTTGCTTGAAGTGTGATGCTGAGTATCCTGTATACCCACCCTATGTCTTGAAGGCCTTTGAGGTTTGGGTAGGAATTTCATAAGCCTTTGAGGTTTGGGTAGGGATTGCATAAGTACCTCAGAGTAAGATCACCTGTTTGTTGATTTAGGACAAGCCTGGCATGGCTGTGGGTGGTGGGTGCCAATACTGACAATCTGATGGGTATTGCCAATTAGTGTGAAGTCCGGCTTCTGAAAGAAATAAGAGCTTGTACTCCCCACATATACATTCCTCTAGTGGAAGAAGCAAATTGTTATCAGTAGGCCTACGGCAATTGTTACATTGCCTCAG
This sequence comes from Protopterus annectens, assembly GCF_019279795.1. Taxonomy (NCBI): domain Eukaryota; kingdom Metazoa; phylum Chordata; order Ceratodontiformes; family Protopteridae; genus Protopterus; species Protopterus annectens. The sequence continues at coordinate 201,450,966 of NC_056746.1, read as the reverse complement.
GGTGGCTAGTACTGCCACAGATAATATGGGTGACTGCAACATCATGGCATATAGTATCTGGTTTGTAAGGAATGCGGCGATGAGACTTGTAGAGAAGGGGCTTTATATCAATTATTAATTAGGATATCTCTCAAAGCTTTAAAAAATGCCTTCCTGTCATCTCTTGCCTTTGACCAGTCTGTCAGAGCTGTCAATTTCTACTTATTTGCCCTAAGTAGGACACATCTTCAGCAGAACTGAATATATAATCACCCCCTGAAAAGTTATTGATCATAGAAGACTATGATAAAGAGGGAGAGAACCTCTACTGCTCAGCTCAAGAATGCAGTTCCTATGGAAATCCAAAGATCCAACTCTCCCTCACAAAGTAGGACACGAAATTTGGAGCCTGTAAGATACCTAGCAGCCCAGGAGTGGGTATCATTCAGAGATGATTTATCCTTCTTATAAGGCATTAGTTGGACCTCTACTTCCCCCTGCAACAGCGTGAATTCCCTGTCTTGCTCCCAGTTCCAACCCCCCCCTATCTATATTTATACCATTGTCTTTCTCAAACATGGAGTGGATAGATTACTGACAGCATATCTTTAATCAGCACAGCCTCCACTGTACAAATCATCCAATTTCAAACCCCTTAAACCATTACCTCTAACATTTAAATTATCCAGCTTAGATCTGAAGATATCCTCTTCTATCTCATTTTAGTTCTAATTCTGCACCTACACTATTTCTACCTAATATTCCCTCCCCATCTATCCTACCTCAGTCAACCTCAAAATATATCACTATCTTATTTTCATCCACCTCTCCTGACACCACTACTCTGCCAAGTAACAATTTTATATAGCATTACTCCCCCTCTTACACTTCTTATTACTAGCCTCTCTACCCAACACATTTCTCTACTTATTCACCCACATCCAACAGATCTCCATCCGTCATTACCTACTGTCTCTACTGCCAACCCATCCTGTTGTTGCTTTTCATCAAATCATAACTATTATAATCACCTACCCTTTATTCATCAGCTTACAATCTCTATTATACTTGTTATATATTATTCCTATTTCTCCAGCAAATGACAGGGGAATGTAATGGAATGCAAAACTGAAGGCACACGGAAAGAAACTGAGCACAAGTAAAACATTTACACTGGCAGCAAATGGGAGAAATCACAAGAAACTGAAATTCAGATAGAAGGGAAGATAATGGAATAAGTTAATAGCTTCAGCTGGTTGTGGAATGAGAAAGACTGCATGAGAAGGTGAAAGCTGGAATCAGAGGGGCTACAGCCAAGTGGCACAGAGTGTCAGTGGTAGTGTGCGACAGAAGAATGCAAAAGAAGATTAAACATTAGGTGTATAAAACAGTGGTGCAACCAGTACTACTGTATGGTACAAACACCTGGACACTAAACATAGAAATGTTGAGGAAACTGAAGGTCATTGAGTTGAACTGCCCAAGATGGGTGGTAAAATGGACACTGTGCAACAGCTGAAGAAATGAGGACATCAGAGCAGTAAGCTAATTAGCTCCAACTGTAGAGATGATCAAAGAAAACAGGTTACAGTAGTTTGGGCACATGTGTAGCAAAGTAGAAGACAGTCTGGTGAAGAAGATTTGGGACAGACAAGAAGAAGGTAAAAGGAAATGAGGGCATCCAGCAAAGAGGCGGATAGGTTGTATAAGAGAAGACCTATTACAGCCAGGCATGACTGTCAAAGAAGGGAGGAGAGTGACACTGAATTGAGAGAGAAGGAACCAGATAACTTGACATGCTGACCATATGTAGAAAATGGGGAACTTATTCCTGTTTCTGTCATACACCTTCCAAAATCTCACTTTCTTCACACGAAATTTCATACTACATTAAACAAACTAATCAAATATCATATCAATCCATCAAACACTCACAGATAACCGATCACTTTCTTAGTCCTCCTGTAACATATTAGGTTTCCTCTTTAGTCAGCCTTCTGCAGCAACTTCCCTACAATTTCCCCTCAATTCTCACAATATTACTTCTTCTCCAAAGTCATATCATATCATACTGCTACCCAACAATTCCTCATCTCCAACCTCTATAGCCCAAAAGTTTAAATTGACACAAACACTCAACATCATTGCTCCATAAGTATAGAACTTCTCCTACAACCACTTTTTCAAGCATAACATTCCTACAGTTACTTTAAAATGCAACCAATTGTAGTACAGCTCAACACTTTTCTCCAAAACTACATCTGTTTGGTGATATCCACCCAAACTCTGATCCTGATAGAGAAGCAACCACAGTCTTCAGGTCCAGCCTGATTAGCCACCACTAGTACATTGTTTTCCCAAACATAGTCTAGGCCTAAAGCCAGTGAATTTTAACCTCAAAGGTATATGTAATAAAACAAATGAACTCCATGCCTGGATAACCCATTGTTCTCCCAATATCCTTTGCCTTCCAGAAACCTAGTTAAAACCTGAAATAAGAGATGAAGAAATCCTCTCATCTGGCTATATATAATTATAAATGATAAAAAGAAAAAAGGCTGAGGTAGACAGATCATCTATCCTACCTCCCTAGAAATATCCATCTGCACTCACCCTGTTACACAGTTCAACAACGACGAACATCTTGTTTCTTTCCTTATAATGAGTTAACTAGAAAAGCATTTTTATAATCACCCTACATTCCTCCTGGAGATAACATCTCAATAGCATAATACATCCTTTTCTGGGTTTCTAGCAACATTCCTCATGAAGCTTATTGTTTAAGGTAACTTAAACATAGACTGGCAACATTTTCCACAGACTATCAGCTTCCACCTTATCACTGATATGGCTTCACTCAAATCAACACTGCTACCAGATATAACAAGACACCCATACTTCACTAGATACTCATCTCAGAGCTCCCCCACCCAAATTCTTATCCGCAGGCACCTTTCCAGATACATTTACCAATATTCTGTCCGCCAACTCGCTTAATGCTCATTACTATACGTGTAATATGTAACCCATCAAAATGCAATGGTGAAACATTTATTACCACTTTAAAATCCTTTGAATGGAACACATTAAAACTCTGCCACATGAACGTGAGTTAGTAAAATTTAACAGTGTATTCCTTAGTATATTTAATGAGCAGGCTCTGTTTAGGGAAAAAAAAATCAAAGCAAACCTGTACCACGGCTAACTATTAACAGCAAAATACTTATGCATAAAAGACATAAAGCTTGGAAAACCTGGCTTCATCAAAAAACACAGCACGTTTTCCTACAAGTTAGACAACTTTGAACCTCACCAGAACTAAGAGCAAAGCCAATAAGAAAAAAAAAACTATTACATCAAACTTCAAGAAGCACACCAAGCCAGTTCAACAAATTTTTGAAAAACAATTAACCACCTACTACACCTACATAAAACAGACCATGCAAATATCTCCCCAAATGACCCTCAGCCATCATTGTCCCTTAACTCAATTCTCACTTTACTCAGACTATAACTGTACTGACTAAGAAACAACACCCCACTAACCCTCAAACATATCAGCTATTTAATCTGTCTACTGACACATTCTCATCAACATTCATTAGAAAATCTACTATCAGAGACCATCTTGAAAAATAAAATCTACTACCTTAGCAGTCAATAACCTTCTATCTGAATACCTTAGATTAGTAGCAGATCCTGTTGCATAGCCAGTCTTTTCACAAATAGATCTCACCAGGGGTCCTATGTCATAGCACTTTAGAAAGAATCAAACATCCTTCCACTTGACAAAGATAGAAATTCTACTGAATGTTCTAATCATAGACCACTCACTATACTATCCCTGTTATCCAAAATGCAAGAAGAATGGAACTGTGGAGAATATTTTCATCATCTCATGGACTTTCAGCTTCTTTTTCCCCACTTAGCATGGCTTTACACAAACTACAGCACAACCACTGCACTACTTAGATTTTCCCTATACCATCAACTGAAGTAGGAGCACTAGTAAGTTTATTCCATCTCTATTTCTAAACTTCTTGGAAGCATTGAACACCATCTCACATTACAAATTACTGAAAAAAATTTTCAAACTAGTCTTCTCTTAATCTAGTTTTCAATAGTTTCACAGCTATCTCTTTGTCAGGTTTCAGTAAGGTGGCAATCAGAATACAAGGGTCCATTTTTAGGTCCATTACTTTTTAATATCTTCTTCAGTGACCAACACTCTACATCCAAACATGCTGTTCTAATCCAATATGCACTCATATGCTCTATCCCAAATTTAACTCTCCAATAGATTATCCAAGAAAACTTTACATTTACTGAATCCTGGATATATAGTTCTCATTTGCTACTGAATCTTAAAAAAATATTTACCTTCCTTCCCAAATCAAACCATACAGATGAAGCAAACTTCTTAATCACTATAAATGGTACAAAAATTGGCATAGTCTCACACACAAAACTACTAACAGTCACAATAGATGGCAGCATAAAATTTGACTTGCATATACAGCAGGTCATCAAAGAAACACATCAAAAACTTGGAACACTCTATAGAGCCAAAAACAATCTTACAGACAATAGCAAAAAGACTTTAGCCTCTACTTATCCACCCCATCATCATCATCAACCCCCTTTTCCCATTTTCTATATGGGATCAGGGTGTTGTGTCAACAGTCACCATCTCTCTTGATTCAGTGCCACTCTCTTGCTTCCTTCGACAGTCATGCCTGACTTTCACAGGTCTTCTCTTACACAATCTATCCACCTTTTTGCTGGATGCCCTCATTGGCTCTTGCCTTCTACCTGTCTGTCTTAAATCTTCTTCACCAGATTGTCTTCTGCTTTTCTACATATGTGCCCAAACCACGGTAATCTGTTCTTTTTTACCTTTTCTGCAATTGGAGTTACTTTGACTTCTGCTCTGTTGGCCTCATTTCTTCATCTGTCCCATAGTGTGCATCCTACTATCCATATCAGGCACTTCATCTTCACCACCTCTAGCTTTCTCAACTGCTGCCCCTTTACTACCCAGGTTTCTGTACCATACAGTAGTACTGGTTGCATCACTGTTTTGTACACCTTACTTTTCAATTTCTTTAACATTCTTCTGTCATACAGTACATCTGAGTCTCTGTGCCAGTTGGCTGCAGCCTCTCGGATTCTGGCTTTGACCTCTTCATTCAGACTTCCCTTCTCCTCAACCACCTCTCCTAGATACTTGAAACTGTTAACCTCTTCTGCTATTTTCCCTTCTATCTGAATTATCAGCTTCTTCTGACTACCATTTGCTGCCATTACCACTGTCTTATCTGTACTTAGTTTCATCTCAAGTGCCTTCAGTTTTGCATTCAGTTCCCCTATCCTTTGCTGAAGCTGTTGCTCACAGTCTGCCTGTAATGCCACATTTTCTACATACAGCAAGTTTGTTGATCTGTCCCCTCTGACCTGTTTGTTGAGTCAGTGGGTCCTTGTACATAGCTTGCACTAATTCTACCAATGTTTCTGGGACTTTAAACATTTGCAGGACTACCCAAATCAGCTTTCTTGGGACATTGTCATATGCTTTCTCCAAGTCTAGGAATGCCTAGTTGGACTCTTTCCTCATATCTACCTTCTTCTTAACTATCTCTATCACTGCAAACATTTGGATCAGTTGTACTGCATCCTGATCTGAATCCAAACGGATCCTTTCCTATACAACTTTCTACTATTCTGCGTATTCATTTATCAATCACCCTTTCCAGAACTTTGATGCAATGTGACAGGAGTTTGATACATCTGTACTGCTGACAGTTGTGAATGTCCCCTTTGTTCTCGAACACTGGCATGAGTATGTTTGTTCTCCAGTCAGTTGAGATACACCCTTTTCTCCATACTGCTATGAGTACCCTTAGGAGCCATTTCTCACCTTTCTCATCTAGCATCTTTATCATATCTGCTGTGACCCATCTGAGCCTGATGCTTTCCCTAAATCATTTTCTTTAGTAATGTTCTTAGTTCGTCTATGGAGGGCTCCTCCTATCCTCTATCTATCCACTCCAATTCCTCCTTTATACCTCACCTCTTTTAATAATCCCAAAGCAACTCAAAAAAATTATAACAATGCTAGTATAAAGTATCAAATTTGCTGCTAAGCAGGCACAAAGATCCCACCACTGTAAAGCCCTTAAATACCTAATTTTGTTTAAACTACCCAGCTCACTTATTTTTAACCAATCATAGCTCACAGCATTGCCCACAAACTAGACAGATTCTCAGACATAAACATATCATTCAGAACTATTCTCCAGCAAGAATCCTTCACTCAAAACACAAACTATATCTCACAATACACAAGTCACATAACTAAGAAGGTAATGCCTTATACTACAACTATATTGTTAAAACCTGGAATTCTGTCCCCCCATCACTGACACTTAATAGTAGTAACCTTCACACATTCAAAGTTCATAGGTTCATAGGTTCTTAGGTAGGTACTAGGCTATCTGCCCTGGGGCCAATATAAGCCTAGCCAAAAAGGTTCCCTGGCTTTCGCCACTCAAGAAAATTATTTTCCCCTGTCAAGCAGTGCTGCAGAAGTGATCCTCCGGGTGAATTTTCTATTTCTCATCCAGTCGTCAAGATTTTTCTTAAAGAGGGCCAATGAGGAGCTTTGCTTGACATGAATGGGTAGTTTGTTCCAAAGTATGGGAACTCTCTGGAACAGGAATCTATCCCTCTAGCATGTTTTGTTTATTGTGGTGACAAGGTTTAGGTCCCTGGAGCGTGTGGTTCGGAGAGATTGGGATTTCTATAAGTGTAGCATGTCCAACAGCTCTGGGTTTGACATAGCTTTGTATGTTAGGCAGAGATCACCTCTGAGTAGGCAATATGCGATGGAGTAGAGCTGGAGTTTTTTGAGACGGTCTGCGTATGGCATCTGTTTGAGGCCAGTAATCCTCTTAGTGAGGTATTTCTGTGGCTTTTCCAATTGTTGTAGGTGTCTTGTGAGATACATGCCAAATGGGGCATTGTACTCTATAATAGGTCTAATGAAGGATGAGTAGAGAGGAACAATGACCTCCTTTTTTCTGGAGAGAACCCTTTTGTGATGAAGTGTGCCACACAGAAGGATTTCCTGACTACTGTGGCGATGTGGTTATCAAAGGAGAGACTACTGTCCACCTGTGTCCCGAGGTCTCTTATCACACGTTCAGTGTTTAGTGAGCTACTGCCTATGTGGTAGTTCATGGGTACCGAGGTTTTCCCAAAGGGGATGACAATGCACTTCTTGGCATTGAGCTTGAGGCCATGACTTTGACACCAAGCATCTGTCTCTGTGAGGCCCTTTTGTAGAATGTCTACATCATTAGGTGATTGTATTATGGCTCCCGGTTTGCAGTCATCTGTGAACGTTGTTAGCCAAAGACCTTCTGTGTTGGCATGCACTTCAGAGAAGTAGATGCCGAACAGGAGAGGACCCAGGACTGAACCAGGTGGTGCTCCACTCATCACTGGTCTGAAGTTGGACTTCGAGTCGGCTACTTTTACTCTGTGGGTTCTGTCAGTGAGCCAGTTGGCCACCCATCTTCTGACAGAGGGATTTATGCCCAGTTTAGTGAGTTTATCTATAATTCCAGAGTGGGTGGTGGTATGAAATTTTATTTATTTATTTAATTTTACATTTATTAACCAGGAAAGTCCGACTGGACACATATCCATTTTCAGCGGAGGCCCGGGGAGAAAAGCTCCAATAGCACGTCATAAAAAAATTACACAAGAATATCATACAGAGATATAGATTCCATAGAAACATAAGTTATGTATAGATTAACAATTCCTTTAGTAAAGTCAGCATACAGCATTCTAGTAGTAGGGCTTATATAGAATATAAACACACAAGAATTTTTTTTTCTTTCTAAATTATGAGTACTCTCAATATTTTGTTACAGAAATAACCAGTGATTATTAAGCTTTACAGTGAAAGGAATTAGGGGACCTTTAGTAGAATCCTTGAGCATGGTATTGGTGCAGATTAACCTGGGAGTAGCATGAACAAAGCCAATTGTTTGAGAAGTGGATTCTCAGGAGTTTCTTAAATTGAATAGTGGAGGTAGTGGAGGTTATTTGGTCAGGTAGTGAGTTCTAGATTTTGGCAATAGTGCAGGCAAAGAGAGATTTGCCAGCATCATTTTTGTGTCTGATAATGCTTATTAGGTTCTGACAACTAGATTGTAAGGCTCTGGTAGGGATGTGGGGATTAATTATATTTTGAAGTGCAGGGGGGGTTTCTGGAAGGTAGAAGAGATTATGCGCTATTGTAAGTTGATTAAACAGAAGTAGTTGAGATAGCCTGAGCCAAATGAGTTGGTTAAGGGCAAGACAGTGGTGGGATTTGTATGAGGCTTCAGTAGCGAACTTGGCTATTTTGTTATAACAAGATTCCATTTTGTTCATATCACTCTGGCGGAGATTAGTAAGGATGGGAGGGGCATAGAGAAGGATGGATAACAGATGAGTTCTTGCAATAGTAGCTTTGGTTTGTTTAGTTATAAAGTGTTTGTTCCTATAGAGAAGTCCTAGTTTTTATTAACTTTCTTACTGGTTTGTGCTACATAGATGTCAAATTTGAGGTTATTGTCTATTTCTACACCTAACAGTTTAGTATGTGCAGTTGGAGTTATTTGAATGTTATCTTTGGAGTGAATGGTGAAAGTGTTGTTGGGGGGGGGGCATCACCTGGGCTGAAAATAATTAATTTCGTTTTTTTGGGGTTAAGAATAAGTTTGATGTTTGTGAACCATATTTCGGCTAGAGTAAAAGTGTTTTGGGTGAGGATTTGCAGTTCCTTTAATGAGGGGGCAGCATTTATAAGGGTGGTGTCATCTGCGTATTGTACTCTTGATGCTGTGAGTGAGGAGGAATTGATTTGGTTGTTGAATAGTGAGAACAATAGTGGGTCAAGGATGGATCCTTGAGGGACACCTATGGATACTGGTAGCAGGGGGGGACCGCTGGTCATGCCATAGGACTGCCTGCTGTCGACCAGATAAGTAGCTAGTAAACCATGATATAGTGGAGGGACTGAGGCTTAGAGTAGATAAAGTTTGGAGAAGAATGATATGGTCTACCATGTCAAAGGCTTTAGATAAGTCTAAGAAAATGGAAGATACAAATAGTCCCTTGTTTCTATTGTGGTTAACTATATCTGTAAATAAATAGTAATGCTGTGGTGGTGCTGTGGGATGGTCTAAAGCCATGCTGGGTTTTGTAGATTGAGTTGTTTTGTAAGAGGTCCCGAAGTAGTTGGGAACGTACAACTCTCTCGAATATCTTGGATAGAGGTGACAGCATTGCGACTGGGTGGTAGTTGGTGAGTTCTTAGGAGTTGTCCCTTTGTGCATTGGAATAATGTGTGATGTTTTCCTCAGGGTGGGGACTTTGAATTCTGCAAGTGACTTGTTTATGAGGATGGACACAGGATAGGCTATGGCATCTGCTGCTATCTGAAGGAATTCGGCTGGTAGGGTGTCAGCAGCTAGTGTGGTTGGTTTGAGTTTCTTGAGGAGCTTTGAAATCATTTTAGTGGGTACAGGGTTTAGGGAAAAGGTGGTATTGTTTTGAGTAGTTGAGCGGGTTTTGCTAGCACCTGGCATAGGGCTGATAGTAGTATTGAGGGTATTGGTAAGGGTTTGGACTGTTTCAGTAAAGTACTTGTTAAATTGTGTGGGAATGTTGTGATGGTTGTTTGGTAGTACTGAGGTTGGGGTGGTGGCTTTACCTGGGTGGATTATGCCATTTATTGTAGCCCAAAATTTCTTACGGTTGTTGGCATATTTTTCTTGCATGTTTTTGTAGTAGTTACTTTTGTCAAGTTTGATTTGTTTTTTGGCTTTGTTTCAAAGTTCTTTGTAGATTTGCCTCAGATTACTGGTTTTGTTCTTTTGATATTGACTCCAGGCCTAATCCCTCTCTTTCACTGTAGTCTTAGTATCTTTAGTTAGCCATGGAGCATAGTTAGCTTTTAGTCTTAAAGTTCTGGAGGGAGCATGACAGTTTAGGATTTGTAGGAAAGTGGAGTTAAAGTACTGTACGGCGTCATCTAGAGATAGTAGTTTTAGGGGTGTCTGATTACAGCTTTGTAGTGAATTGATGAAGTCAGTTGTTTTAAAGGTCTTTTTGTTGCGTATTACTCTGAGGTTGGGTTGGCTTATGTAATGGGGTCTGTTCTGAATTAGGTAGGTTGGTTGATGATCACTTAAGACTGTCGGGTAGACAGCCAGAGTGCCATGCTAGAGTGGGGTCAGGTAACAGAATCCAGTCTAAGATGGATTGCATTTTGAGGGTTTTGTCTGTTCTGGTTGAGGTGGATATAATTTGGGTAAATCTATGGAGGTTAATGTGGGTAGATGGAGTGTGGCTAGAGCAGTTCAGTCAGTCAATATTAAAGTCACCTAATAATGGTTACGAATGGTATTCACTACTTTCAGGCTATGGTTCTCTCAAACTTCTTTGCTAGGTCCACAGTATTTTCTGGATGATTCTTCTTAACTGATGTAGATATTTGATGGGAGGGGGGAACCCTTAAATAATGGTTACGAATGGTATTCACTACTTTCAGGCTATGGTTCTCTCAAACTTCTTTGCTTGGTCCACAGTATTTTCTGGGCGATTCTTCTTAACTGATGTAGATATTTGATGGGAGGAGGAACCCTTAAATAATGGTTACGAATGGTCACTAACACACTACCAAGGACAGCAGTGGCAGCATCTATGGGGAGGCTAGGACAGTTGAGAATGGTGCCTCGCCAACCAAATGCACTTGGCGAGGTCAAGATAGGCTGTGTGCACTAACTTGCCCTCATCTACGGCTCTAGTGACTGCTTCAAAGAAGTCAATCAGGTTTAGTAGACATGATCTACCTTTTACAAACCCAAACTGAGTGAGGTCCAGGGTTTGGAGGTTACCTCTGTCTTTGTTTATAATCTCCAAGATGATATGTTCCATGGCCTTGCAGACCAGGCTTCTCAAGTTAATGGGGGGAAGTTTCCGGGATTCATGGTGGCACACCCTTTGTGGAGTGGGATTACTGTCACTGTGCACCATTCAGTAGGCACATAACCTGAGGTGAAGCTATGGCTGAACATGGTCCTTAGGTGGGGTGCCAGTTCGTTCTGTAGTTCATGCAGTATGCAGCCTGGGATGTTGTCTGGTCCCATGGATGCTTTGTTTTTGGCTTTGGAGACTGTGGTCTTTACTTGTTCATCTGTGATTACAGGGGCTTTGCATTCTTCTGGTATTAAGATGGGCCCTTTGGAGGGTGAGGGGGGGTAAAGTTAGCACTGAACCTATCTGCCAGGATGTTGGCAATATTGGTTGGTTGTGTATATTTATTGCCATTGTGCTGAAGCTCAGAGCAGATCTGAGTGTTGCCATTGAAATTCTTGACATAGCTGTAGAATGATTTGTGGCTGTCTTTGGAATCAGTGGTGATTTTATTTTCATAACTGGCTTTGGAGGATTTTATGAGGGATCTCAGCTTCTTGCTGAGACTGACCAGGGAGTTCCTCCAATCTTGGGATTTTACTCTTTTTTGCAACAGCTTCTTCCTTCTGTTGTAGAGTTTCTTTATGGCAGGGGGCCACCAGATTGGCTTCCCTTTTTTTGGAGGATAGCATCTTGGTTCTGTTGGGGATGGCACGATCCATGCAATCGTGTATGTGCTTATACAGTGCATTTGAGTAAGATTCAGCAGGTGTACTTCTATTTTTCATCTGCATGGGTGTTGTGAAGTTTTCCAATTCTGTCTTAAGAAGCATGAGGTTGGCTTTGGAGTAGTTTTTGACAGTGGTTTCCTTAATGGGGGGTGGGGGTGGGATATGGATATCTAGGGTGATTAGCTTGTGGTCGGATCTGACCAGCGAGGAGTTGACCTCTGGGGTTGAACACCAGTTACCCATATTGGTAATGACCGGTCTAGGATATTGCTGCCCCTGGTGGGGTTGTAGACAAGCTGATCCAAGGCATTGGAATTTATGAATTCCAGAAAACATTGAGCAAATGAGTTGGTACATGAGAAGTTTTCCCAGTTGATTGTGGGGTAGTTGAAATCGCCCATAATTAAGATATTGGGTTGTACCTTAATATTTTCTAGTATCTTAAGAAATGAAGAGTGGGAATCCTGAGGCATGGTGGGGGATCTGTAACAAGCTACAACCTGGACTGCAGTCTTGACCAGTGTTAGTTTCACATGGATAATTTCAGATGCATTATGTTGAGCAACTAGCCTGGAGGTGTGGATATCCTTAATGAATATGGACACGCCTCCGCCTTTAGTGTTTCGGTCCAGGTTAGGTGGCCGAAAGGTGTGGTATGAATTATAGCCTGGTAATGCAGGGCTGTTCTCTGAAGCCTTGAACCAGGTCTCTGTCACTGCATAAATGTTGATGTTCTCCATTTTAAGGAGTGCCTTGAGTGAGTGCATTTTGAGGTTTTGACTTCTAGCATTGAGTAGCATTACCCTCAGAGTTTGCTTGCTTGTACCTGTTATGGTGGTGAATTTAGCATTTGAACCTTGCCTAAAAAAGGCACTAAAGGGGTGGCAAGAGCCTTAGCCAGTATCCAGAATCGCAGGGGCGACAGGTGCAGGCCATCTCTGGCAAAGCATCGTGGTCTGTTGATCATGTCATCCCAGGCAGACAAATACTGGATCCCCTTAGAATGACACCAGAAGCTTAGCCAATTGTTGAAGTCAATCGTTTTGTCCTTGTACTGTGGTATCATTATGGGCAATGGCAGGATGCTACTCAGGGCTAGGGTCATACCTGCCTGGGCTACAAGATCTAAGAGCTCCTCCATGTCTCTTTTTGTGTAGTCCAAGGAGGTATATCTCAGGTCATTCCCACCAACATGGACAATGATAGAGTCATATTTGTACTTGTTGTGGAGTGACCTGAGTGCATGCATTATGTGGCGGATCCTGCACCCGACAGGCAGCTGACAGTAACTTTCTCCTTGTTTAGCCTGGTGAGTGGGACATCAGTGTGCCTGACTATAGAGTCACCTATGACTAGTGCGTTGTGTATATTTTTTTGCCTTATGGGCTGAAGTTGAGTGGCACACTGATTTTGAGGGCTATGTGTCATTTGGGTAGTGTTGGGGGGGGGTTGTCTGTGTTTCAGCTAAAACAACTCCTAAAGACTACTGGGTCTGTTGCTGCTCATCTTCTGGCATCTAGACCATATGGACATTAGTTTGGACACTTAATTTATATTTTTATATGCCTAAACATTTTTATATGCCTAAACATATATATATATATATATATATATATATATATATATATATACATATATTTTTTTAAAGTATAGAACAATATACTGTTATTTTATGTTTAATATTTAATATTCTTGTTTTTAATTAAATAAATAAATAAATAGATATTTAAAGTTCATATTCATTTTATAGTTTAAAAACAATTAGTAATTTTCATATACACTTTAAACAAGTTCATATATACATACATTTTTTAATATATTTTTATATATATATATTTTGTATATGTTTTGTTTATTTTCAATGCATGTATTTTATAAATGTTTTTTAAAATGCATTTTAAAAGTGCCTTTATGACTTCTATTGCTGAATATTCAATTATTCAATTAACTGTTAACAATGAACCCTATTTAAATGTATGGATATTCAACTCAACATTGAAGTCTGAGGAAGCGTTGTAGACCAACGTGAAAGCTCTTACTTTTGGATCCTGTATTGTGAATAAACCGTGAAGTGAATACTGAGGTTTACGTTTATCTTCTTCTGCTGTTGGTGTATCACTTGTTTTTTACCTCTATCCGCATCACTTAGTAAGTGGATACTTTGCTTAGTGGCTGGTTTATTTTATGTTTGAACTTCATCTTCCGGTTGCCCATTTCAACCACTTATTGTATCTCTTTACCTCTCTAGTGACTTAATACCTGTTAAAGCTTGTCATGCCTATGAGTAATCATAACTCATGTACGTAGTGTCTACAGTATACATAATTACTTTTTACTTCTTGTTTCTCCAAACTAAATATTACTTTATTACTTAGTATCTTGACTACCCACTATCATATTGGTTAAACAGACAGATTCCCTATATTACATCTTCTTCAACTAACTTGCTTCATCCATATCCAACTCTGATTGACCATTACTGTTTTTCATGAGTGTATTCATTTCAAGTAGTCCAGACCTAACTATAACTGACCATTTCTATTCTTCCTGAGTATAATCCTTTCAGGTAGTCCATATCCGACTATTACTGACCATTACTATTCTTTGTAAGTATAGTCCTTTCACACAGTCTATAAGTGACCATTACTATTTTTCATGCACATAGTCCTTTCATAGTTCATTTCTTATCATCTACTACTGCTGCAGTTGTCTCACACTACCTAATTTCATGCAGCTTTTCAGAACATGTAGTATATTATTTCACTGTTTCACACATCCTATATGTTATAAACTACTATTGGAGGTTTTCTCCCCGTGCATTCACAGAAAAGGGGTTCTAATGCCCAGATAGAATTTCCCAGTAAACAAAGGCAATTAAGTAAAAAAAAAAACAAATAAAGAAAGAAGATGCAAGATCTCCAATACACTAGAGACCCATCTAGTAAGCAAGAAGGCATCAAATAGAGACTGAAATTCTTGCCAAAATATGTCACTCATGTCAAAAAAAAGAATGCAGCAGCAAGAATGGGGTGAATGCAGCCAAAGTGTCTAATGAAGACACATACTAATGCTAGCCACACTAGTGAGGGTACCCACTGACAACAATAAACACATGAAGATGTGAGGTTGTAATTCCATGGCTATTTCCAGGAAGAAGGCAAGACCATCCCAGATTCAAGACACCTGAAAACTATTTTTCCTGGACAGCTCAGATACTTCATTACGAGTACTAAAGAATATACCTTTGTGCTAGTCTTATCCCCCTCTTGAGTCACCCTGTCTGCAAGGTAGACAATGGGTTGATGTGAACTTTGGAAAGCCTAACTACCTTTCCTGACCACAGAGGAGTCAGAATTATGGTGGGTAGGTAAACTCTCATTCCAGTCTGCTGGAGGACAAGACTGCATATCAACCTTCCTGGCACAGTAGCCCCAGAATGAAGTACTTCCAGGTGTATATTAAAATATCAGCAAAGGTTAGCTTCATAGGAGGGGTGATGATGGTGTTTGAAAACAACACAGTCCCAAGCCTGGGCCTTGCCTAAGGACAGTCTAAAGCTCAAGTGCCATGAAACCTACTTATTGGAGGTCTCATCTCATGAGCAACTGGGAAACTCCAGGACTCCACAGCTTTGTCCTTCTTAGAAACAAATTCCCCTGTGCCTAACTTCCATGGGAAACTAACCACGGAGGAAGTAGTGACCCTACTGACTGGAGTTTATATTATGCCAATGGTTGCTGTACCATAAGCACAAGACCAGTGTACAAGGAGGAGGGAGGCTACTATAAATGGGATCTGGTTCATGGTTCATATGTTCATAATTACTAGGCTAGCTACCCTTGAGGGTCATTTAAGCCTAGCCAATTTCCCTTTCAGTGATGAGAATCAAACCCTGTACCTTGAGTCTGTGAGGAAAACAACTTAAACATTATACCAATCACCAACCCATGCAAATATAAGTCTGCCAAAGATAGAGAATGACATGGAAAAGTGTACTCCAGACTTGGGGTAAGCATCATCAAAATCCATACAGGTAAAGTCCCATAATAAGTTCCACAAAAAGTCAGACAGAATCTTTAATGACAGGGCTACATATCCAATTATGGTTTCACCCTGCAACTCACCATCACCCAGGCTAACTAGTAGATGGGAATCTGTGACTGGCTGACTCAAAGAGTTGGCTCCTGCAGTCAGGTTGGGTGGACAAAGAACTAAGCCGATAAGGGTAGGAAAGTGATGCTACCACTACAGTATGCACTCCCATGGTAAAATGTTGGGGTATGGCCTTCCCTGGCCTCAAATCTGTTGTAGAAATAGAGGAGAAGAGTGGGAAAATGTATTCATCATGCATGATCCCTGCCCCTGGGTGAACTGAAAGGCCATGGAACTAAGTCTAGGAGGTAACAGCCCCAGGAAGCACTGCAAGAGGAATCTCAGGCTAAATTCAGCCCGACCTGTACACATCAACATGGATCTTTCCAGAAGTCCAACAAGAAGCTCTATTTTTCTATTCATCTCAAATTCAGAATTTTTTTAGCTAAGAAAAAAACAAGTGTTTGGTGAAGACACAAACATTTCATTAGCAACAGCAAGAATCAAGACCCAAACTGTGTGACAGGTAAAAACGAAATGGTCAACATCAGGGATGAACATGCTTGTGTAGTCAAAGTGAGATGTCATAGAGTGCATCTTCTAATTCATATAGCCATTTCTGAGCACTAGAATTGATGGACAAAGAAGGTGAAATTGGAGAGGACTAATCTTAGCCATAAGACCCATCAAGTAAGGTTCTTGATTCAAATTTCATGTTCAACCCCAGTCTAACCCATCAGTGAAATTCCACTAAAAAACAATCACCATTTTAATCACTGATTTTTTTCTTTTCTTGTAGGACATCAAACTCCCTTCTTACTATGTGAAGGAGTTGTGTCCCTTCACTTCTAAACTGTAAATAACTGTACTTCAAAATCCGATGTTACCACTGCCTACAGCAAGTGAAATCTCTAGCCACAGTAACCTCCACTGAAAACCATCATCTTTAACACAAGGAGACATGTTTTTCAATTTGTCAGACTCAATTATTCCATGTTCACTGGATTCTTCATCAGTTAACTGCTATACTGATTACTGGAGAAGGAGATGATATGGCTTCATAAACCAGAATTCTTTTATGTTTAATGTGATCTAACTCTGTGTGAATGTGTCACCAATAAGATAGATAAAGGAAAGCCTTTGGATATGGCAAGGCCTTTACCATTACACCTCACAGGACAACGATAGGAAAATTTCATGGTGTGGCTTCAGAGGAAAACAGATGTTAGTCTGGGGAGGAAACTTTACACTGAACTGGAAGCAGAGGTTGGTATTTTCAGGGAAATGTCCTGAGAAAGACCAGCAACTAATGGAGTACAGTTTTTAATCAAAATAGAAGAGGAGGAATGCTTGTCTGAAAGGCTAGCTCCAGGTAAGGCAAAAACAAAATAATTCTGAAGTTCTAATCTCAGCTACATTGATTAATGCAGCAAGTAAGACAGTGCAATGGTGAAGGACAGCAAAACGCTAAGGGATACAATCTAGGGGAAACCATCTCAAATCTGTACTCATCCTTTTACTGTTAATGTTCATTGAACAGCAGTATCTGTATCAATTCCTGTTGGCTCTAAAGAGAAATGGAGGTTAGGCTGTAGACAACACACAACAGTAATGGAAGAGCAACAGCCTCTGGAATTAATCTGCATGCCTGAAATTTGTACATAAGTAGAAAGAAATGAAAAGTAATTATGAATCTAGTATGGTTGTATATCATTGTCAGAAGGTAAGTAAGAGTAGTAAAACTTAATTCAGAAGAGGTTAGATAAGGTTATTCTAATATTTTAGCAGCTATAGGGAGAATGACTAAAGATTCACTTAAAAAAAGTACTTAAGATGTTTGTGCTCGTGTGTGTGTGTGTGTGTGTGTGTGTGTGTGTGTGTGTGTGTGTGTGTGTATATATATATATATATATATATATATATATATATACAAAATCACTATATTCACAATATCCAATATATCCAAACTAGGCCAAATGTAACAGTAACCACCAGACAACAACATTGATTGCAGACCGATTTTGCCCACTAGCATCATCAGTGCATACAGGAAATGACTTAACCATGGAGAATTTAAAGGCAACGGCCGTAAAGTGCCCCCTACCCACCAAAAAAGTTCTAAAACAATATCAAATGAATAAATGTCCAGTTGAAAAAAGGGACCATAGTATAATAACCTATACAACTACAAAGTCCTGCAGCTTAAATCCCAAAGCAACCTAATAAAAATCAAACAAATACAATTAACTTTTAAAAGATTTCATTCAAACACGGTTTATATACATCCCTCAAATTAATAATCCACATTCTTTCTTTATTGTCCAAAATTGTATATTTTGGTGTCAAAGAAAGGCTCCTATCCTTCATTACATCAGTACCCACAAAAATAAAATGTGCCCCCAAATGCTCTACAGCATGTTTATAAAGTGCACTTCTAGAGCATTTACAATTCATATCACTAATATGTAATGCAATTCTATATTTAAATAGGCTAGAGGTCTGATCTATATAAAACACACCTCATTGGCACACTGCCATATAAATTACCCATTCAGTATTACAGGTAATTAAAGAACAAATATCAAAAACTTTTGTGGTATTGATAGAGGTGAAGGATTTAGTTCTAGATATCACCTTAAAATAAGTGCAATTTCCACAAAAAGTATACCCTTTAAGTTCATTCATCTTAATTAAACTATTTTAATCATATTCTTTTTAAAGCCTGATAAGAATTCTCCAATTTTTTTACATCTCTTATTACCAAATTACAATGCTCCCCCAAACATTGTTCAAAACATGGATCAGACTTCAAATTATCCCAGTGTTTGTTAATAACTTCTTTAATTTTAAAAGTATTAGTACCATAAGTTGTAATAAATCTAGGTGTACTGGTGGAATAATGCACATCTTCTCCAAGTGTTTTCAGATCTCAATAAATCTTTCCTATTGTCTAGAAGCCAATCTAAGAGCTTCTCTAACAAGACCGCCATTGTATCTTTGTTTCAAAAACCTATGCTCCATTTTATGGGCTTCTGTTTCAAATAATTCATCAGAGCTGGATAAAAGTCTAAGTCTTAAAGCCTTAACCTGTAGTATATTTTTAATGATATGGCTAGGATGACAACTAGTTGCTGAAAGAATAAAATTCTTAGTAAATAGCTTACAATATAAACCCATGGACGTAGTACCATCAATCAACTTAGAAACAATAACAGCCAAAAACTCGATATTAAACATTTGTATTTTTCGCAGAGAAACTAATTCCAAAATGGTTTGAGTTCAAATATTTAACAAAATAATCCCAAGTTTCAACAGACCCACACCAAACCAACAATCATCCAAATATGCACCAACAATCGTCCAAATAACATCGCCACATATTTAAATATTTTATGTATGGATTACTATCATCAGAAATTAAAGTTAGCTCCAAAAAGCCCATAAAAAGATCAGTATAAATAGATGCAAAACCTCTACCCACAGTAGTGCCCTTGATCTGCAAGTACCATTCATTTTTATAATAAAAGGCATTATGCTCTATTACTAGCCCTAAAAAGTCTTAATAAAAATTCAATTTGTTTCTCAGGGTACGTTTCAGAATACTCCAACTAATATTTAACCACCATAAGATCACCATCATGTGGGATGCTAGTATACAATGATTGCGCATCGAGCATACTTAAAATATGCATATGGTGGTATCTGCACATTATCCATGAGTAATAAAAATTCATTTGTATCTTTAATACTGGCTCTGACCAATGATAATAAGAAGTTATGTACCTACCATAACGTTCCATGTTAGTTGTCTTCTCTCGCCTTCTTTCTTGCTGGATGGGTTCGGAGCCGATCCTTGGCTCCAACTCGGCACTTGCTAAGCTCGAGAGCTAATTTTACCAGCTCGAGGCAACCCTATATCCCATGATGCAAGGCGGAGACTACCCAGATCTCGTTTGGTAGCTAAGGAAAATATGGAATACATTCTTCCAACTGTAGAGGAGGAAGAAAAAGTAACAATACTAAAAATGACAATCATAATCATCATAATCCTCTGAAAGGGATCCACCTAATCTAGTGACACTAGAAGCTGATTAGCTAGAAAAAGGATAAAGCCTCTTAAGAGAAGAGGCATAATCTTCTCGGTCTGACCAGGCTAGGGGATGGAGGGGGGCCTTAAGAAAGAAGGCGAGAGAAGACAACTAACATGGAACGTTATGGTAGATACATAACTTCTTAATGTTAAGTTGTCAATCTCACCTTCATTCTTGCTGGATGGGACCGTGTCCCTAGCACCTCTATCCTGGGTGGCTCAATGGAACAGACTCTTGAGAACGGTGGAACCAAAATTCGCTCTGTCTCTGGAGGCCAAGTCTAATTTGTAATGTGAAACAAAGGTATGAGGAGAGGCCCATGTGGCTGCTGCACAAATAGTGTCTATTGGAAGTCTAACCTGAAAAGCTGTAGATGTAGCTAGAGCTCTGGTAGAATGGGCTTTTGGCCTAGAAATCAACTCTTTGCCTCTGAGCTGATAAATGTAAGTAATCACAGAAGACAGCCATCTAGATAAAGTCACCTTGGAAACTGGAAGGCCTTTCCTGTTCTCTGCATAGGATAGAAACAGTTGATCAGATTTCCTAAAATGTTTGGTTTTGTCTAGATAATATCTGAGTTGGCGGTGAACATCAAGACAATGCAATTTTTGTTCCGCTCTATCAGAATAATTTGGGAAAAAAACTGGAAGATCAATGGATTGATTTAAGTTCATCTGCAATGCCACTTTGGGTAAGAAAGACGGATTAGTCCTTAGAGATACCCTGTCTTTGTGGAAGATTAAGTAGGGAGGACGAATGCAGAGAGCATGAAGCTCAGATACTCTCCTGGCAGAAGTAATGGCGACTAGAAAGAGTGTCTTCCAAGAAAGAAATTTCAATGAACAGGCAGCCGCAGGTTCGAAAGGGGGGAGAATCAAGGATGTTAAAATTAAATTTAGATCCCACTGTGGTGGGGGGTCTTTAATCGGAGGTTTAAGTAAAAAGATACCTCGAAGGAATGCCTTGCAAAGTTTATGTGACATAATGTTGTGGTCCAAAAAGCCTATATGAAAATTCGAAATGGCTGCCAGCTGAACTTTTACTGTGGAGGAAGAGGATCCTGAATGAAAAATCTCAGCTAGGAAGTCCAAGACCGAATGAATCGGAGCAGTATAGGGGTCTATATTCCTAGCTTTTGCCCAGAAGGAGAAACGTTGCCATTTACTAGTGTAAATCCTTCTGGTAGAAGATTTAAGGGAAGCTACTATGATATCCCAGACGGGATTAGAAATCATAGGAAGCCTGGCTAAGGATGGAAGTGGAGCAACCAAGCAGTGAGGTTGAGAGAAGGTATGGATTGGTGCAGCTGCCCCGACTGGTGGGTCAGAAGATCTGGAACCGGGTCCAGATGCCATGGCTGTACCAAGAGATAACGATGTAGGAACGGAAACCATATCTGTCGAGGCCAATAAGGGGCAATGAGAATCAACTTGGCTCTCAAGGCGGTTGCTTTCTGAATTACTTGAGGTATCAGAGGAAAGGGGGGAAAGGCATAAAGAAGTCCCCGGGGCCAATCTTGAGTTAAAGCGTCTCTGGGGGGATGGCCTGGAAGGGGGAAGAGAGAGAAGAAGTCTGGGCATTTGCTGTTTTGAGGTGTAGCAAAAAGTCGCAGCAAGGAAGGCCCCACTCCTGAAAAATCTCTTCCGTCACTGATTGTTTGAGAGACCACTCGTGAGGCATGAGAATAGCTCTGCTCAACCTGTCCGCTATAATGTTGGATTTCCCAGGGATATGCGTTGCTATCAGAAACCGCTGAGAAGAGATTGCCCACTGCCAAAGTCTGAGAGCCTCTCGACACAGTGGATAGGACTTGGTTCCGCCCTGTTTGTTGATATACCATACTATGGACATATTGTCCGTTTGGACTGCAATAGTTCCCAGGGGAAGAGAGTCGTTGAGGGCCTGCAACGTTAAAAGCACTGCTCTCATCTCTAGGACATTTATGTGCAGATGGTATTCGAAAGGTTGCCAAGTGCCATGGACCATCCTGCCCTGATAATGCCCCCCCCACCCGATCAGGGAGGCGTCCGATGTAACCGTGGCGACCGGGGCAGGAGGAACAAAGGGTCTGCCCTGATGGACTTGAGGGGACGATATCCACCAGGTCAGATGCCTTTTGCAAGTTGGAGTTATTGTGATCTTGTGACGCATGGGAAGTTGTTGAAAGGACCATTGGGCGAATAGCATCCATTGTAGAAGACGCATGTAAAAGCGGGCAAAGGGAAGAAGTGTTATGGTGGCCGCCATAAGACCCAATACTTTCAGAGCAAATCTGGCCTGAATTTTGTTGCTGAGAAGAATCACCTGGACGTGACTTTGAATGTCCAAGATCCTTTGGTCTGTTAACTTTGCTGAAAGTTGTACGGTGTACAATCCTGCGCCTATAAAAGTAATAGATTGACAAGTCGACAAGGCAGATTTTTCGAAGTTTATAGAAATCCCTAGCCCTCTGCAAATGTGAATGGTGTAATCTCTGGCTTGGAGAAGTTGATGCCTGGTGGTGGCAGTGAGGAGCCAGTCGTCTAGATATGGAAACACCTGGAATCCTTGACGTCTCAGGTGAGCCGTAACCGCTGCCATACATTTGGTGAACACTCTGGGGGCTGTAGTGAGTCCAAAGGGCAGGGCCCTGAATTGGAAGTGACTGGTCCCCAGCCGAAAGCGGAGAAATCTTCTGGAGCGCCTGTGAATTTTATGTGATAGTACGCATCCTGAAGATCTACCGAGCACATCCAATTGTCCTTGCCCAGAAAGGGTAGAATGGACTGAAGCGTGACCATCCATCTTGTTTTCTTTACAAACTTGTTTAGTTTGCTCAGATCTAATATTGGTCTCCAGTCCCCTGTCTTTTTTGGTACTAAAAAGAACCTTGAGTAGATTCCGGATCCTATTTGGTCTGCTGGGACTGGCTGGATGGCTCTTTTTGCTAGCAGTTTTGATATTTCTGATACTGCTAGTTCCCTTAGACCGGGTGGAACGTCTGGAAGGGTTCCCTTTTGCTGAATTGGGGTTTGAATAAAGGGAATTTTGTAACCCTTGGATATAATTGACTGTACCCATTTGTCTTGAGAAAGGGAAAGCCAGGCTATTGGGTACAGCGATAATCTTCCCCCGACTGCCTCCGAAGGTGGACAATCGGGCAACATCTCAGGGATGCTGGAAGGGTTTGTCAGAAAGAGGCTCTCTGCTACCCTGCCCCTAGGGCGGCGTCTGTTGTTGTTACCCCCTCTGCCTCTGGGGGTAAACTGACCTCGTGCGTCAGGCGTGACTCCTTGAGATTTGTGGAACCACATTTTCCTTCCCTTCTGACCTTTTGGGTAAGGTCTTGAAGGGGTGGAGAAACGGACTCCTACGGCAGAAAGTCTTACCATCTTGTTCGCATCTAGTCAAAGTGTCTTTCACTTGAGGTCTGAACAAGGTCGAACCATCAAAAGGGGAGTTTGTGAAGGACGCCTTGAAGGGGTCTGCAAAATTACAAAGCCGCATCCAGGACTGATGCCTTAAAGCCACTCCTGTGCCTGTGGCCCTACTCGCTCCATCGGCTGCATAAGAAATGAGCCGCATGGAGGAGTTAACAATGGAGTTTAGGATTCCTAGCTGTGAGCTAATCTTATCCTGAGACCCAGCAGCTAACGGATCCTGTAAAACTTCTCCCAACTCTTTAAGAACATCTCTTTGAAGGCGGGTGAAGTGACACAAGTAGTTCAGCGATCGCATGGTAAAGGTCACTGAAGAAAAAAATCCACTTGCCATACCTGTCCATAGTCCTAGAATCCTTGTTAGGAGGATGGACAGGTACTGAAGGATCAGCAAGTTCCTTCTTGGTGGCTGCAGCCACCACCATGGCATCAACCGGGACACCTTTTGTCAAATATTGCCTATCAGGTGGGGCCGTAATGAATTTAGAAGGCCTCCTAGGAAAAGGTTCCACTGAATCCGGGGCCATCCATGCCTTCCGAGCCACTACGTCCATAAGAGGGTCGAAAGGCAGAGACACCCAGGACATGGAGGGTCGAGATCCGAACGCCGCCAGGTATACTGACTCGTCCTCGGAAGGATTAAGGGAGGGCCAGTTCCCCCTCTGCTTAAGGAGTTCAAGGATGTCTGAGAAAGAGACATACTCAGAGGAGGACCTTGGGGATCCCTCCGACTCATCCAAGTCAGTAGCAGATGTAATAGACTCGGGGGAGTCTAGATGTTTCCTCTTACATGTCCTCTTACGTGGAGGTTCACCTGATGGATCAGGAGAAGCCTCGGAAGAGGAAGATATTCCCAATGGGGAAACCTGAGGCATTGGATCTCTGGGTCCAGGAGCAAGAGAGTGGGAAGAGACGTCAGCAGGCACTGTAGTGGGAGGAGCTGATGGAACTGACCGTTGACTATGCCCAGGGGCTAGTACACTCCTCATCACCTCGAAGGCTCCCCCATCAGAGAGACCAGAAGGTTCCCGCTCTGAAGAGATAGGAACTCCAGGCCTCATCGAGAGGGAAGGCTCCGAGGCAGATGTCGGTGCTGAGCTCACCAACACCGAAGCCCCGAGAGGGAGAACGGGGTCGGACAAGGGCCCGATGCCACTCGCCCCCTCGGAGCCAACGAGAGAGACCAGATGCCTGGATCCCTCCAATGAAGGCCTCAAGGAGGAAATCGGAGCGGAGGACGACGGAGCCAAAGGAGGAGGTATCGGCTCTGATGCCACAATGGTCACGGCTCCGAGGAGCTCCGGCTCTGAGCTCTGTAAGAGAGTCGAAGGAGGAATGTTAGGTGGATGTGAAATAGCTACCGTCTGTTGAGATGGGCTATGGAGCATTTGGGCCAATGCCTGAGACTTTAATAGTCTACTCACCACTCTCTCGAGGTCGTGATCAGACAGCCTGGACGACCGAGAAGAATGGCTCCGATGGCTCCGCTCCGAGAGCAGGGGTGATCTCGGAGCCGAATGTATCGATTCCAATGAGGGGGATCAAGATCTCTTTTTAGAGGTAAGTGGAGCCGAAGGAGACGAGGATAGGTCGGCTCCAGCCGGAGCCGACACTGAGTGTCCAGATTTGGCAGTATCGGCGCCGGATGGAGCCGATACTGTGACTTCTATGGAAGGATCGGCTCCGGCCGGAGCCGATCTCGACACTGAAGAAGCCGAACCAGTAGCCGACGGCTTGGGACTTGCAGCCGAAGGCTTGACAGGTTTCGAGGGCTTCCCCGGAGCCGACTTAGTCGGGGAGCTCTCAGGCTTTAATAAGCCCCTCAATATTAATTTATTTCTGCGCTCCTGCAGGACTCTTGGGCTGAATGCATGACAGATAGTACAAGAGTCCTGCAGGTGCACAGGTCCCAGGCAGTAAACACAAGAAGTGTGACCGTCTGTCAGAGACATCTTCTGACAGCACGAGTCACACTTCTTGAAGCCTGAGACCTTTGTGTCCTTCGACATAGCTGTGTCAAGGAAACACAAAAACACAGACACACACACACACACAAATAACACCCAATCCAATAAACTAAAACTAACCAGGGATACAACACACTCAAACACACACAAAATCCCTGACAGGAAAAATTAGGAAAGGGGAAGGCCTAAGGCCTAACCTAGGGAAGGGGATAAATAACCTGAAAAAAAAGGGAACACTAACGGGAATAGGGTTAAAATAAACGTTAAGGTTCACAAAACAACTAAAGCTATAAAATTTAAAAGGGGTGAGACTAAAAGTCTTAATATGAAGAAAACTTACCTAGAGCTGGTAAAAGAGGCACCTCGTAAGCGAAGCGGCAAACGAGATCTGGGTAGTCTCCGCCTTGCATCATGGGATATAGGGTTGCCTTGAGCTGGTAAAATTAGCTCTCGAGCTTAGCAAGTGCCGAGTCGGAGCCGAGGATCGGCTCCAAACCCATCCAGCAAGAATGAAGGCGAGATTGACAACTTAACATTTAAGGTTTCAATTGTATCTCCAAATAAACAAAGATTCTGTCAAGGAACCCTGCCCAAGACATGAGGTCTCCTGGGGGGGGGGGGGGGGGGGGTCCTAGATTTATGAATTTTAGGTAACAAGTAAAAATAAGAAGGTTAGGGGTCATCTACCATTAGTTGTTGTACCACATACTCAGTAGTAAATCCATCATTTTTCACCTTCACCAAAAACTAAGATGTCGTCTAACTTCATTATCATAATCACTCAAATCCCACACAACTATTGCACCCCCCTTGTCTTCTTTAGTAATAACTAAATTAACATTACTTTTTAAGTTATTCAAGGCAGCTTGGTTTTGTGAACTGAGATTATTACTATAATTTCTAAAAATAAATTGTTGCCTTACATGCAATTCTCAAAGTACACTCTGTTCAAACATTCTCATTGCTGGATGATAAGGGGGTTGAAATGTGGACTTTCTAAATTTAAAACACGTGTCATCATCCATAGGCATTTTATGTCTAGAAATGTAGTAAAATTTCAAATTCAAGTTACAACAAAAATTCGTAATATCAGAAATTACCATATGTTAAGGAACAAAAAAATGAGGGTACAAACTCCAAACCTTTATTCAAAACTTCATCTTCATCCTTAGTAAAATGAGTAGTTGTTAAATTAACAATTAAATCATTTTCACTCAAATCACCAGTATCATTACTTTCAGTAACAGTTATTTGTTCATTTGTCTGAATGTAGTCTTCATATTTCTTCTTGTGCTTCCTGCCCCCTCTTCTAAAGGGCCTCTGTGACATTTATTCCATGGTCAAAACCTCTTCAACACTTCATTTTCTGTGGCAGTATAATTAGATGAAAATTCAGAACCACTGGATACTCTGTCATCACTCGTTTTCTTTTAAATGGAACAAACTTGCTTCTGTTTCACCCTATTTTGTTTGTTAATGTCATTAAACCTAACAGCACATTTCTTACTCTTCCAGGTATATGCCACATTATTTTGATAATCATTTAAGTCCTTGTTATACTTCTTTATCTTATGATTATGTAAATCATTCTCAAACTCCTTCATCTCATTTAAAAAGGTAAAAATCCAAAAACAGCAAGGGTGGGAGGTTGGCATAATGGTTAAGGTGTTTACCTTAGAAACACAAGGTGCAGGATTTGATTCTGACATGGGGTAATTGGCTAGGCTTAAAATGTCCCATAAGGGCAGTTAACCTAGTACTAATCCATGAACCTATGAACCTATGAATCCAAATAAATTGAACAGTGTAAAAAATCCCAAGCATAAAAACCAACAAAGGTCAATCGAATAACAAGCAGAACTGCAGCAAAAATGAAATAAAATCTCTTATTTATTGTTATAAAACGGTGACCGCTTTCGCAATGGTAAGCATTGCTTCATCAGACAACCTCTTACACAACTAATAACATATAAATACTTTAATTCATTTCAAATGAACCAATCACAACTCACACAAATCACTCACTAATAAATTACCATGGTTACATATAATTAAAGCATCAAGTTAAAAGAGAAATAAAAATTACAGAATTATCCTGGATGCATATGTATACATATAGTGAACCTTTTTCATTATATGTTTCATTTCAACTTCCTGGACTTCAGAGCTGGTTTCAACAGAACTGAATCATTTAAACCCTGTGTGCTCCTAGTCTTAGGATCCAATGTACTTCCATACTTTTTGTGGGATTAACTATATCCCCCATTCTAATGTTTGCATTCTGCACATGTAAAACCTGAAACATAAAAGTATGTTCTGCTTCTTTCTCTAAAGTATGCTTGGCAAGGGCACTATACATAAACCCCTTCCTGGTACAGTATAAGTGATCCCTTATTCGTTCCCTAAGGTGACGATTCATCTTACCTACATAGAATTGGAAACATACTTTGCAATGAGCTGCATATACTACATTGGTGGTGTTGCAGTCCACTGAATTTCTAAGCTCCATAGACGTCCAGTCTCTGGGTGCTTAAAAAATTTGAACTTATCTATGTGAGCACAGTATTCACAGTGCCCACACTTGCGTGTACCCTTGATCACATTTCTATCATTCTAACTTTCCTTGGGTAACATAACTGTTGTTTCAGGTTCCTCGAAACTATAAAAGCGAACGACTCACAAACCCAAAAGCACAAAGCACACAATCACGAACATACATACACCATACACCACACAACACACACACCATTCTACCCACACCACAAAAACTATACAACTCTACACTACATTTAAGCAGGGGGCAAGCACCCCTGTTCCCCCCACAAACCCCCTACTTATATATACCAAGTCCGAGATCCCACAAACAGAATAAAAAAAACAAAAAAACAAAAACATCCAGACATTATACAGTCCCCCGCGCGCGCGCACACATACACACACACACACACACACACACACACACACACACACACACACACACACACACACACACACACACACAAACACCAACACATCCAACACTCACACTCATTCCACCTCCCTACCCTAACCCCCATGTACAACTTGCAAAAACACTCACATACACTCACTCACCTTAAATTCCGGACACCATCACAGCCAAACACTTCACGCAATATAGCATAAATGCATAAGCGCGGATTCGAGATATCCAGATTCACGCTTATGCACTTTCGCTATTTTGAAGTTTCGCCTTTATGGTCTCGGGATTTCAGTATTTCGAGATTATAAAGGGGAACCATATATATATATATATATATATATATATATATATATATATATGTATGTATGTGTGTGTGTGTGTGTGTGTGTATGAATCTCTCACACTCTATCTAGATACATGCACACACACACACACACACACACACACACGTATGCACACATGACAATATATAGATATGTGTGTGTGTGTGTGTGTGTGTGTGTGTGTGTGTGTGTGTGTGTGTGTGTGTGTGTGTGTGTGTGTGTGTGTGTGTGTGTGTGTGTGTGTGTGTGTGTGTGTGTGTGTGCATCTGTGTGTGGGATATATAGATCCAGTACCAAATTTTGAAATTTCCAAACATCAAACCTCTTATTACCAACTCCCAGAGGATCAAGGTTTTGAAATATTGAAACTTGTCAATGGAGATCACCATGCAGTGCGGAAAAGGAACTTTATCATTCTCTTCACTGCATCTGCAATCCCGGAGTTGGTATAATTAAGTAGCTGGGGGTGTGGGGGGCTTGCCCCCCCCGTGCAAAAACCTGAAAATTAACGTCTTGGATTTTTTTTCTTTTAGTTTTGATATTTCAAAACCTCGATCCTCTGGGCTTTGGCAAATAGAGGTTTGATGTTTTGAAATTTTGAAATATGGTAGTGGACCTATATAGATATATATATATATATATATATATATATATATATATATATATATATATATATATATATATATATATATATATATATATATATACGTGAGTCTGCACATAATTGAACCACACATTGCTGGAACTCTTTTCATACAGATGAAAAGAGTGAATGTTCAATACAGCAAACATTCACATTTACGAAACATTCCACAGGGAAAGGAAGTAGTTGGACAGTGTTAGGAAACTGCCCTTTTCCCCAGTGTAGTGCAATCTCGGAGTTTGTATATATTGTTGACAGGATGTGGAGGGAGCAGGGTGGGTTGGACTTACTGCAGTGTGTGTTTCATTCATAAGGTGGCCAAGTGCTTCCTTTCCCTGTGTTATTTTTCGCTGATTTGAACATTCACTTTATTGAACGTTCACTCTTTTCATCTCTACAAAGCATTAGAGCGAAGTGTGGTTCGATTATTTGACTTATATATATATATATATACACACACACACGCACATGCACACCCACGCACACCCACACCCACACACAAACACACACATATATATATATATCTATATCTATATATCTATATATATCTATATCTATATATATCTATATAGATCATGTCTCCTAAACCTGATAGACTTCTTCGAAGCAGTCACCAAAGCCGTAGACAAGGGTAAGGTGTTTCACACAGACTATCTAGATCTTGCCAAGGCTTTCGACACCATCCACCACTTTGGAATTATAGATAAACTCACTAAACGTGGTATAAATCCCTATGTCACAAGATGGGTTGCCAACTGGCTCACTGACAGAACCCACACTGTGAAAGTAGCAGACTCCAAATCTGACTTCAGACCATTGACAAGTGGAGTACCACAGGGTTCAGTCCTGGGTCCTCTGCTGTTTGGTATCTACTTCTCTAAAGTACAGGCTAACACAGAAGGTCTTTGGCTAACAAAGTTCGCAGATGACTGCAAACTAGGAGCCATAACTGAAACTCCTAACGATGTGGACATCCTACAAAATGGCCTCACTGAGACAGATGCCTGGTGTCAAAGCCATGGCCTCAAGCTCAGTGCCAAAAAGTGCATTGTCATCCCCTTTGGTAAAAACTCTGTACCCATGAACTACAACATAGGCGGTAGTATACTTAACACCAAAAGTTTGATAAGAGGCCTTGGGACACAGGTGGACAGTAGTCTCTCCTTTGATAATCACATCACCACAGTAATCAGGAAATCCTTCTACATGGCACACCTCATCACAAAAGGTTTCTCATCCAGGAAAAAAAGAGGTCATCGTTCCCCTCTACTCATCACTCATTAGACCCATTATAGAGTACAACGCTCCTTTTGTTATGTACCTCACAAGACATCTACAACAACTGGAAAGGCCGCAGAAATACCTCACAAAGAGGATTACTGGCCTCAAACAGATGCCCTACGCAGGCCGTTTAAAAAAACTCCAGCTTTACTCCATCGCATATCGCCTACTCAGAGGTGATCTCTGCCTAACATACAAAGCTATGTCAAACCCAGAGCAGTTGGACATGCTCCACATAAAGAAATCCCAATCCCTCTGAGCTACACGCTCTAGAGACCTAAACCTTGTCACCACAATAAACAGAACATGCCGGAAGGATAGATTCCTGTCCCAGACACTTCCCATACTCTGGAATAAACTACCTATCTATATCAAACAAAGCTCCTCATTCGCACTCTTCAAGAAAAATCTTGATGATTGGATGGGAAATAGGAAATTCACCCCGGGGATCAACTCTGTGGCTCTGCTCGACAGTAGCACAGGAAAATAATTTTCTTGGATGGCAAAAGCCAGGGCACCTTTTTGGCTGGGCTTGTATAGGCCCAGGGCGGATAGCCTAGTACCTACCTATGAACCTATGAACATACATGGGGTTGGGGTATTGTAAAATGTTGCCATCGCTCTCGATTCAATGCCACTCTCCTACCTTCTTCAACAGTCATGGCTGCCTATCACAGGTCTTCTCTCACACAATCCCTTTATCTCTTTGCTGGATGCCCACTTTTCCACTAGCCTTCTTCCTGACTCTCACAAATCTTCTTCAGCAGATTGCCTTCTGCTTTTCTGCACATGTGCCTG
This sequence comes from Protopterus annectens, assembly GCF_019279795.1. Lineage (NCBI taxonomy): Eukaryota > Metazoa > Chordata > Ceratodontiformes > Protopteridae > Protopterus > Protopterus annectens. The sequence goes on along the minus strand of NC_056746.1, from coordinate 201,419,727 downwards.
AACCAATGTAATCTGTTCACTTTGACATTTCCTGCAAATGGAGCAACTTTGGCTTCTGCACTGATGTCCTCATTTCTTTGTCCGTCCCACAGTGTGCATCCTATCACCCATTTCAGGCACTTAATTTCCATCACATCTAACTTCCTAAACTGCTCTACCTTTACTGTCCAGGTTTCTGTATCATACAGTAGTTCTGGTCATACCATTGTTTTGTACAACCCACTTTTCAACTTCTTGGGCATTCTTCTGTCATATACCACCCTGAATTCATTTCTGCTCAACCACCTGTCCCAGATACTTGAAGCATTAATCTGTTCCATACATACACACACACGTGTGTGTGTGTGTGTGTGTGTGTGTGTGTGTGTGTGTGTGTGTGTGTGTGTGTGTGTGTGTGTGTGTGTGTGTGTGTGTGTGTCCATGTGTGTGTGTGTCTGTGTGTGTGTGTGTACATTTGTGTGTGTGTCTGTGTATATAACTATATATATATATATATATATATATATATATATATATATATATATATATATATATATATATATATATATAGGTTTTGTCTGATTGAAGGCCAGGTCACAATAAACAGTTCTATTTTACTATTTTACCTATTTTGACAGTTGCCGGCTTTTATTGTTTCCGTTCTGTGTATTTTTACTAGTTTTTATTTGTTGTTTTGGAGTTTTGTTTCACTTCGGGGACTGCATTGAAAATATGGAATTCACTATGTCTGGGCATGTACATTTGGGCTACCAACAAAGCTACGATAGACTTGGTAGATGTTATGTCTTCTTTTTTTAATTCAAAGTTTATTTGTTGAACATTGAGCACAAACAGTTAACAGTCATTTCAAAACATAAAAAACATAAATAAGTGCGTAAAGAATTAGGGTTAACAAGGAACTCATCGAACAGTACATCTTTCCTAATCAAAGGGTTTAGAAGGTCTGTGTAAACAGAGATAAACATTGCAAAAAACAGACATTATTTATTTTACATTAGGTTACTACAGTTAAGGTATCCCACCCAAGCAGAAAGATGTACCAAAATTCTTTATGTGTTGGGTAGTCGGGGTTGGAATGTGGGGCATTACAGACCTTGTGGATATAGCAATGTAGGTTAGATCCTACATCATTATTGCACTTTTGAAAACTATAAAGATTACAGTTGGAGATGTAATAGCCATTTAAGCTAAAATAATATAGGTCTTCATCGAGTTCCACATTATCCAAAAACCCATATTATCCAGGGGTGGTATCTGCTTCCTTACTGCCAACGTGTAGCACAGCGTGTGCTATCCCATATCCAAGTAACACTTACACATTCCCACAGCAAGTGGAAATAATCTCCCCTACCCCAGCTCTGTAAAAGTTGTGGTCTTATGTGTCAAAAATGGAGTTGTTAAAATGTGTGAAATGAAGTCCAGTTACTGGGATATATTTTGTAGGTAGTGTCAGGGTACCGTGTACCTGTAATATATCAGCGAATTTGTGCCTATCACTCAAATTCCCTGTACATAATCATCCAGTAAATTATAAATTCACAAGAGGAGTCTGCTTTGAGTGTTAAGGATTGAAAGTCTCCACCCCACTGTCCCAATTAAGGTATTATTGCTCTTTATACAATGCCTCCTAAAAAACGTGCACGCTGATTGGCCAGCCCAACCAGCGTGCCCGTTGTAAATCCCTCAATATACTAACGGAAAAAGGTCCGTCGCCGGACTTTTCCGTTAGTATAAAACTAATCTCGCTATGTTAAAAGAGTTCAACATAGCGACACAGGTTTAAAAAAAGCAACGCAGATCTCCGTTGCTTTTTTTAAAGCTGTCTCGCAATGTTAAACTCCTTTAACATAGCAACACAGTGTGTAAAAAGCAACGGAGATCTTGCGATCTCCGTTGCTTTTTTTTTTAACCTGTCTCGCTATGTTAAATGGGTTTAACATAGCAAGACAGCTTTAAAATAAGCAACGGAGATCTCCGTTGCTTATTTTAAACTGTCTCGCTATGTTAAACCCATTTAACATAGCGAGAATAAAAGCAACGGAGATCTTGCGTTCTCCGTTGCTTTTGCCCAACTCTGATGTACTGCGAGGCATGCGCAGTACATCAGAACTGCTGAACACCAGACAGCTGCGGAAGGGCAGCAAAGAGGCATTATACAATGCCATTATTTAAGAAAAGTAATTATTTCTTTTCTTAAATAATGTCATTGTATAATAGCAATAACTCACTTCTGTGTGTGGGTAATGCTGGATTTACCCATGGTTGTCTTTGTTTGGTCCCTCGGGCTTCGCCCTCGGGACCAAACCACGCCAACCGTGGGTAAATCCAGCATTACCCACACCCAGGCGTGGGTTATTGCTATATTTTAACCCCTTTATTAATAATGGCTATTTGCAGATACTGTGACCATGATAACTTCCGACCAGAAGATTTTTTCTTGACCCCTGTATATTTTAGGAGGTTGAGTCTATTATGAGCCAGGAATTCCATGCAATAGATTAGATTTCTCTCTATCCAGTATCTCCAGTATAGGGTTTTTTTATCAATTGATACCTTTGGGATAGCCCACAGTCTATCCCAGGGTAGTGTATCATTCTCTAGTCATTTGTTCCTCAACAAAAGTTTGTTGCAATGCATCCTCCCAGGTCTCATATCTTCTGAAGTTCTCTATGTGGGAGAGATGTCAGTTGGATCTCCATAATATGCAGCTCAAGACATGTCCAAAAGTGTTCATGCATGGATCTGGCTTGGGTTTAGGGTGTTAGGTCAGCACCTAGGGCATATATTTTGAGACTGAGGATTCCCAATCACCCATATTTAGTTGATGTCATAATGTTTTTCCTAGCTAATCTGGGGTGTGTGTAGTCCTAGATGAAGTCAAAAAGGATGTTCCGTAGTTTCTGAATTAGCAAGTGCATATGGAGTTGTGGAATACAGTGTGCCAGTTCATTTCAGTATCCTGTTTTGACAGTATAGAATCAATGGATTGAGATTATCTATGGGTAGGTCAGTATGGGCATAGGTTAGTTTATTGCCTAAGTAGGTGATGGCTGTGCTCCACTGAATACCTAGTCCTCCAATATGCAATCTTTGATTCATACAGTGCTAAGTGTTGATTCAGAGGAAGACAAAGAGTTTTTTGGGGGTTTATCTGAAAACATGAGATCACGCCAAATTCTCTAGGGTTGTGAGAATTTCTGGCAAATGATTTTGCAGGGCAGAAATAAAAAGGGTATAGTCATCAGCAAATCAGACATCTAAGAGGGTTTTATCTCCATTGTGCTGAATATCCCAGTGAGAAAACTTTTGTTGTATATAGGCTGAATGCCCAAAAATCCTAATGTGAATAGCAATGGGAGAGAGGACAGCCTTGCCTCATACCTCTCAGAAGTTCAAAGGGTTCAGTGACCGAGTTATTTATGATGACACATGCCATTGGTTGACTGCATAACAATCTGTACAAATCAAGAAATTCTTCAGGAAATTCAAAGGAAGTAAGAACTAGCCAAAGGTAGTACTTTCTTAAGGGTCAAATGCTTTGTTAAAGTCTAGGAATAAGGCAGCAGAAGATCTATCCATGCATCAACCAATTTGTCTGGCATTGTAGAAACAATGCAACAAGTCAAGGATTCCTGGATTACCAGGTAAAATTCCCTGTTGGGTGGGAGTTATCAACTCAGCAACTCCTTTTCCCAGTGTTATGGCCAAAACAGTGATCAGAATCTTGATTTCTTAGATTCATAGGAGATTACTAGGTTAACGGCTTGACAACCCTTACAAGCCTACCCAATATCCCATAGGGGCAAGAGTGTGTCATGGATTTGTGCCTATGCAATGAGTATCTTACAGATTGCCCCTGTCCATAACAGACATAGGCACTACTCCAGGTGTGAATTTTCAGTTCTCCATTCATTAATTCAATGCATTTGAAGAGGACCAGGGAAGGGTTCTGCTTAATGTGAAGAGGAAGCTTATTCCAAAGAATGGGTAATCTCTGAAGACACATATCTGTCTCTCCAGCATATTTTATTTGAGCCTCTGACTAAGTTTAGATACCTAGATTGGGTGACCTTCATGCTGTTTGACTTGCAGATGTGTAGCAGCCAAATCAGGGCTCGATTTGTGAGTGCCTTGTAAGTTGGGCATATGTCACTCCTTAATAGTTGTAGGAGACAGAAGAAGGGGATAGGGCTTTTAGTCTATCTGCATAAAACATGTTGTTTACACCAAGCATTTTCTTTGTGAGGAACCTATGAAGTCGCTCCAGCTGCTGTAAGTGCCTAGTCAAGTACATGCCAAATGGCACATTGTACTCAATTATTGGTCTAGTGTGGGCTGAGTACAATGGAAGTATGATTTCCTTAGATATGGATTCATACAGTGCCACTTAGAAGGTCTTCCTCACTACTGTGGACACATGGCGGTCAAAGTTCAAGCTACTATCTATCTTAGGGGTGTGCTATTGATATTGTAATTTGCAGGGTATTTGATTTCCCAAAGGGTATGATGCATTTTTTCACATTTAGTTTTAGGCCATGATTCTGACACCAGTCATTTGTCTGATATAGACCCTCCTGAAGGATATCTACATCACTGAGGTTTCAGTGTTTGCCTCTAGCTTGTAGTCATTGACATACTGTCATACAGAGGCCTTCCACATTAGTCTAGACTTCAAAGAAGTACATTTTCAACAGGAGTGGTCCTAGCACTGAGCCCTGTGACAGACCACTAGTAAGTGGCCTCTTGCTGGATCTGAATTCACCTACTTTAACCACATCTCCTGTCTGTGTGCCAGTTAGCTATCCTTCTGGTGATGTAGGGATTTATGCTCAGTTTTGTGATTTTACTTAAAATACCTGAGTGGGGAGTTGTGTCAAATGCTTTGACCAGGTCGAGGTAGGTGGTATGTACTTACATGTTTTACCCTCTCCCATGACCTTAGTGACTTTCAGTAGGCATTACCTGCTCTTGACCAAGCTGTATTGGGTCAGGTCCAGTGTCTGGAGGTTTCCTATATCATTATTTATCATGTCCATGATTAGTATTCTCATGGCATTACATATGAGACTAGTCAAACTTATTTGTCTGTACCTTCCCAGATCAGTAGATAGTCACCCTTTACGCAGAGGGATGACTATTGCTGTCCTCCACTCTATCACAACAAGGCCAGTCTAGAGGTTGTGGTTAAACAGAGATCATAATGAGCCTGATAAGTCATGATTTAAGCAGCAACCTGGTATATCATCAGCCCTATTGAAGCCATGTTTTTAGCTTTAGATAGAGCAGTGGCATCCTGTTCTTTGGTGATAATTGGTGGTGAAGTGGTGGAGTGGTGGAGAGAATTTCTTGAGGGGAGAACTGGGTGTTATGGGGAGGTGAAATTTGAGCTGAAATTTTCAGCCAACAGATTTGCCGTATCTTTCAGATGAGTATAGGTGATGCAATCTACAACTAATCTGACGCATTGTTGGGTGTTGCCCTTAAGATTGCAGACGTAACTGAAAAAATCATATGGTTATCCTTAGCTTTGGATAATATTTTTACCTCAAGTCTGCTTTCAGAGACTTGGCTAGTTCCCTGATTCACTTGTTTAGACTACTGAGGGACGTTTTGCACTGTTGTGCACATTCCCTCTTATTTCTCAACAGAATTTTCTTTCTTTTGTTGCACAACCTTTTAATACCAGGGGTCCACCAGGTTGGCTTGCTTTTGTGGTTTGACCTAGGTTTATTTTTGCCTGGTACTGCCATTTCTATGCAGTTATTAGATGGTCATACAGGGCTTTTGTGTACACCTCTGCTTAGTTTTCTTTGTTTTCTGGATTTGTTTGAGCTTGGAAACTGGCTATGTCATCCCTTATTGGGGATAATTTGCCTTTGAGAAGTTTTTGGGGCCTGGTTTTACCTTTATATTAAGGGAGACCGCTTTGTGATCTGATGTTACCAGTGAGGACATCACATTGAGGGGGGGAGGGGCGGGGTTACTGCATCACTATCATATATTTGTGAGCACCTGATCTAGGATATTTGTGCCTTTAGTGGGTGCGCAGACTAGCTGCCTCAGGGCATTTGAATTACAAAGTCAAGAAATTGTTGGTCGTGCATGTTATTGGTCATGTATTCCCCCCAATTAATGGAGGGGTAGTTAAAATCACCCATGAATATGGTATTGGGCTGGATGGTGAGTGATTCTAGTAACTTCAGGTATGATGTATGGGTTTCCTGGTTCATGGTGAGGAACCTGTAGCTAGCAAGAATATGATAATGATTTTTTTCCTTGGTTAGTTGGACATGGAGTAGCTTGAGCATATCGTATTTTTTGACCAGCCTTGAGATGTGCTTATCCTTTATGTAGATAGATATACCTCCGCCATTTGCTCTTTCATGTTCAGTGATGGTCAAAATGTATGAAAGGCATTATAGCCATGCAATACTAGAGTGTTTTCTGTGGTTTTGAACTATGTTTCAGTAATTCCACAGATGTCAGTGTTCTCCAGGGTGAGAAGAACTTCCAGGGTGTGCAGTTTCTCATTGTGACTCCTAGCATTGAGCAGTAATACCTTTATCATGTCCTGAGTAGCTTTTGTTACGTTTGAAGGTTTGTCTGTTTGGCAATGTCTAAAAAAGGCACTAAAAGAAGTGGATAATGTTTTGGCCAATATCCAAAAGCCTAGATGTGACAGGTGAACACCATCTCTGGCAAAGCAGCATGACCAGTCAGCCATCTCCTCCCATGCTGACAGATACTGGACCCCTTTAAAATAACACCAGTAGCTAAGCCAATTGTTAAAGTTGATCATTTTCTGATGGTACTATGGCATCATCCTTGGAAATGGTACAATGCTGCTCAGTGCTAGGCTCGAACCTGCTGGTATTGTGGCATCATCCTTGGAGATGGTAGGATGCTGCTCAGTGGTAGGCTCATACCTGCTGGTATTGTGGCATCATGGAGATGGTAGAATGCTGCTCAGTGCTAGGCTCGTACCTGCTGGTATTGTGGCATCATCCTTGGAAATGGTACAATGCTGCTCAGTGTTAGGCTCAAACCTGCTGGTATTGTGGCATCATCCTTGGAGATGGTAGGATGCTGCTCAGTGGTAGGCTCGTACCTGCTGGTATTGTGGCATCATCCTTGGAGAAGGTAGGATGCTGCTCAGTGGTAGGCTCGTACCTGCTGGTATTGTGGCATCATCCTTGGAGAAGGTAGGATGCTGCTCAGTGGTAGGCTCGTACCTGCTGGTATTGTGGCATCATCCTTGGAGAAGGTAGGATGCTGCTCAGTGGTAGGCTCGTACCTGCTGGTATTGTGGCATCATCCTTGGAGATGGTAGGATGCTGCTCAGTGCTAGCCTCGTACCTGCTGGTATTGTGGCATCATCCTTGGAGATGGTAGGATGCTGCTCAGTGCTAGGGTCATATCTGCCAGTATTGTGGCATCATCCTTGGAGATGGTAGGATGCTGCTCAGTGCTAGACTCGTACCTGCTGGTATTGTGGCATCATCCTTGGAGATGGTAAAATCCTGCTCAATGCTAGCCTCATACCTGCCTGTGACACATTCTGAGAGCTTAATCATGTATCTCTTCATATAGTCTAAGGAAGTACATCTCAGGTCATTCATGCCCACACAGATTATGACTGAGTCATGCTGGTACTTAGGGGTAAGTGACCTGAGTAATTACATGATCTGGTGAATCCTGGCCTCTGACAGGCAATTAACGCTAACCTTTTCCTTATCCAGTCTGGTGAGACGGACATCAGTGTGTCTCATAATGGAGTTTCCTATGACCAGAATATTGTGTGGTGGAGTGTTTCACCTTATGGGCTTGGTAGTTGAGTCACAATAAGATGTGGCTTTATGTGTTGTGATATGAATTGTCTTGTTTATGTGCATGCAGAGTTTCTGAGGATTGCACCTGACAGGACTTTGAGATTTGAATAAGTTACATATGAACACCTCCACATATGTGGGCCTATGCGTGTGGTCCATTGAGGGTGCAGTGAGTAATGTGTGTGAATTTCTGACAATCTGTTTGTTGCTTTTTGAGTCTGTATGTGAGAGTCTAGCCTTCAATGTCAAGGTGTACCTACATCTTTCACATACTGTATTTGTCTGCTTGAGAATTAAGTGGTTGTCATTGTATGTAAGGCAATTGTCACATTGCCTCAGGATGGCCATGTCCACCAAGCTGGATGCAGAGATAACAGGAAAGTGCCCAACAATGGTTGCAGGTGCTAATGTGTACTTGGAAAGATAGGAGAGGAGGTTGTTTGTAACTAGATGAGAGAAGGTATCTTACTTGGTGTAATCTGCAGCTAACCTAAGCACTGATACTGCTCAGCACCAAGACAGATGCTCTCTGAGCAGCAACAGTCCTGGGTGCTATGATAAGGTAAATAGCCCAGTAAACATTCACAGTATAATGAAAATAAGTAATGTTTCCAGATGGTTGCGATTGTACAAGACAGTAGCATAGTGAGCAGCTTTGTGCAAATGTGCCGAATTTATGCCAACACTGGAAATACAAAAAACTGACTACTGAGCCCTCTGGCCAATCCGCCTAATGTATAAGCACAGTAAGAGTGTCCAGAGTGAAATGCTACCACAAACAGACTTACAATAAAGATACAGCAGTGTACCTTAAACAGCTTATAAAAGAATGTTTATTCAATAAAAGTACTTTGCTTTGTAGAAATGAGCCAAGAGCCACTCAATTGTGCAGAATTTATAAAGGCACTAAAACCAAGGTAAACTGAATAATAAGCATCCTGACAATAAAATAACTACATGCAGGAATCTCTATTGTATTTCACCAATCTATACAGACCAGGCTACCACTCCAGCCACTAAATGGAAAATCCACTGCCTTCTTCATATAAAAGCACAGAAAAAAGCTTACTTGATTGTAAAAATATGCTATAGACATCAAGGAGATGGGCCTAGTGCTTTGTGGATTGATGAGAATTTTTTTTCTGTGAAAAGTATTCAGACTTACAGCTTTGACATTTGTTGGAAGAGTGCATTTGTGGGACCTTTCATTAAACAACTCCAGTATCATAGGACTGGGATCACCTTCCAGTGCACTGTATGCTTCGACTGGTAATCCCTCAGGCCCTGGTGTTTCCTAAATCTTAGAGTTGCAATGGCCCATTTTGCTTCAGTTGCTGTAATGGGCTTTCCTAATGCACTACACCCTGTTTCACTCAATTTAGGCCATGTTATTTTATTATTAAATGTATCCTATTTCTCTTGAATAAAGCTTGGATGGAGTTTGTATATAGAGGCTAAAAGCAAAGGTCATGATGAGATTCATTAATTGAAAATTATTGCGCACCTTGTTTATCAATGAGTGCCAAAAAACCTGTGATTATTTTTGCTCACTTAGCCAGTGAACCAATACCTTTGGAGATTGTATTTTGTCTACCCATAAAAGGAATTTCAGACTCTCCCATATGTCCAGCTGTATTGCATATCTTATCCTTTTGATTTTGTTTCTTCAACACCTACATTTCCCTCCTTATATGTCATCTTCACCTTTAGCTTCTACATAACAATGGGTAAGTTGCTCCATGTCACCTACTGCACGGTTGTAACTAACATGTACATCCATCAAAGGCAATTTCCACAAATACAAAATAACTAAGCCAGTCCTCCTTCAACAAAAGTGGAGATGACCTTTTTTCACCACTGTTGTGCAACTTCAGAACTGGTATATATATAATTATGGGGGTGTGGTGGGTGTCTCTCCACATGTGGGGTATGTAGGGGGCTTGCCCCTGCAAAAAAATTATTTCAATGCTGCCAAAGCAGTTACACTGAACTGGTTTTGGTTTATTTGCATTCTTCAAAACTGCCTTTGATGGATCACCATGAATCCCATAAAATATGTCACTGGTACGAGAGTACATTCACATCTTTTTGCATGTGCAGTCTACAAAGGCTCCACCCCAATTTAAGCCATACAGTGATGCATGCACACTGTAGTCTTTGCTTGCACACTTTGATTCAAAGTATTAGGATGAATAGGGCATTAAGGTTTTTAAGATTTAATGGATCAATCCATGGTATCCAGAGAATTTGTGGCTTTTTATCCATATCCTGCACCAAATCATGCTATGCTCGACAAAAAAATCCCAGCATAACAGAAACAGATTTAACACCTTAATAGAACTGATGACTAATTAAGTAATAATATAGTCTATTAGCCCCCACCCGTCTGTGCTGCACAATACGTAAAGGCTGCATTAATCATTCTCCATATGTTTACCGGGTGAACCTCTTTCATCCACCCAATGATATTCCAAACATATTTCCCTACTCTGGTTTGGCTTTCTAGGGGTCTGCCTATGGTAATGTGCAAAACTACATCAAAATCCTAACTCATGATAATGGGAGTATGGTACCCCCTAACTCTACACATGTTGAGTGTAGCTCCACAAAGAGTGATATGTTTTCTTCATTAGGTCTCTAAAATGAAACAAGTAATGGTGGTCCCCTCTCAGTGTTGACCTTTACTACTACCCACCGTCTCTTTTTGTATCTTCAGGCTTCCACAAGACTCCAGTCTAATGCTCTACTGACCAATATTAGAATCCTTCTAAAGGCATGCCTTTGGGTTGTAGTCACTGATCGTCCTAGCCATTTTATTAAATTCCATGGGGACATGTCATCCGTACGTTTGATCTCCTTTAGGAAGGCCACTTGCACTCACAGCTGTTGCAGTCTGTCAATTACACAGGCCTGTTTTGTCTTTGAGTTAAGACCTTGTACATACCCTGTTAGAAATATAATGCCAGGGTTACAAGACATAATATAAAATCACCAATACAGAGCTTATCAATGAACAAATTTAACACATAAAAAAGACTATAAATGAATAGCAATACACAGTCTTGTTTGTGCTAAGCTCAACCTGATAATGCAGCAGTGGGTTGGAAGAGCATCAAGTTAGTGACTTAAGTTAACTGCTATGTCAACCAGCCAATAGTACAAGAAAAGAAATCTCCTCTCATTGACAAATTTAGCTCTGCCCCATGCATTGGTATCATCATACTTGTAATGTCAAATATCTGACCCAATATGAATTGTAAAAAAGCATCCCATCTGTATGAGCTGAATATGACCACATGGGTTAGCAAGAAGCATTTATTTGTGATTAGTCTCCATTCATTCTTGTGTCACAACACAGTGTGGAACACCTAATTTCCTTCATACTAGTTAATTACATCAGACTGCTAACACCTGGAATACCCTATGTTAGTTAACAAACAGTAATTGTACCACCTTTACCTCCTGAGGACATAAACAGCAGATCAGAAAACCTGATGCTCTCAGCACCAAGAGTAAAAAGTCTTCTCTTACCACATAATGAATGATAAGAGTAGCATCAGACCTTTGTAGTCATACGTTGGTGGAATGCCTAAGGGACATAGTTCAAGGAGATTAACTTTGTCTTGTTTCAGATTGCAGCAGTCCCTCTGTAGTAGCAGCCTTCACTCTTCGCAAGTCCTCTCAAACCTGTGCCTGTTTAATCAGATCTAAATCTTGCTGCAATGGGTCAGGAGAGGAAAAGAGATGTCCATTTCTATGGATTCCTCACCATCGGATAATTTTGACAGTGGTAGATATCTGCTTGGTTGGCTCCAGTCCATCTGTCACAAATGAGTAGCAGTATTTTTTGTTTTCTTTTTCCCCAGTGTACCACCGATGGCTGATGGAGACTGGGGGAGCTTCCCTTTGCTTTTGCCTATAGAAGATGATGTCAGAGGGGGGTAGTTTTGATTTTTTCTGAGTGCACCAATGCTCCTGGTAACTCACCACATCCCTAGGTGTCATGACATTTTCTACAGCCATTTTTGCACCATCAGTGTGGATAAGAATGACAAGTGAACTTGAAGGCTTTTCCCTTTATAGCAAAAAAATGCTGGAGTCAGGGCTTTCTTTGTGTGAAATAGCAAAACCCTACAGCCCAGTGCTATGCATATCATAGCTGCTCTTACTCTCAAGTTGGTACCAAATTCAACATCCTTATTTAGAATCTCCTCCCTGTTAGAAAGTTTAAACAGCAGATTATAAAATACCCAGGAAGTTTTGAGTTCAGCCTAATCATTACGCAGTGAACTCTCTCAACAACAATCAGTTGCTTCTTTTACGGCAGTGAGGTCTCTTATTTACTGATGGATGCCACTGGATTCTCTTTTTCCAAACCACCTGAAAAAAATTTACTCTTAAGTTTTTCTGTCGGGATGGGTTTTCCATATCGTCAATTTTTAGCTCCATGTTCTTTTTTGTTTTTTAGTTGTGAGTTCATCTATTTGGGCTAGTGTGGAGGAGAGTCAAAACACTGCATTATTTCTTTATCTTGTTGCTTCAAACTATGGTGAAGGACAGTCACTTCTAATTTCATTTCTTCACAGTGATCAGTGCTGATTTATGTCACATTGGACATCCTGGTGCATCAATGTGATCATGCTTAATGAATTATTTAGCAGAGTGAATTCAAGATTTTGATTCCCACCTCTCATTGAGGCCTTACTTTTCAGTTTAGTTGCTGCATCACTATGGTGATTCACAATGTGGATGGTCTTGTCATCACCAACTGTCTGTAACTCATGTTCCCAGCTATTAGGCAGGGTAATGGTACCTTACAGCAATATATCTCACACAAGCATGGTAAAATAAGGAAATAGGAGGTCAGATAGCTTCATTTTATAGCCATCTGAAACTCACTATTTATCAGCTACATGGAAAAGGTGGAAATAGGCATTTAAAAAAGCTGCCAAATATAGTAGGTGGAAATAATCACTTCTTACCATAATAGCGACACTTTTCATATTACTTTGGAATGTGAATGGTCTCACAGGTATACAAAAGGAAATAATACTTAATTATATTAAGAAATGCAGAATGCAAATAGAAATGTTGCAGGAACAAGTAAGTGAACTGGTTGTTTTCTAATTTGTACACTACCCCATTCTCCACTCTACTACCCCTTCAGTTACTAAAAGCAGCTCTGAAAACCTCTTTACCTCCTTACCTAAAAATATGGACTGTTTGCTTTAACTGTACCTCATTTAATGCCTAATAAATAGTTCAGCATAAAAAAATATATATCTCCAGAAAAATGACTTCACCAGTGCATTCAAGCCTCATCTCCAGCTGTCTGTCTTACTCTGCTATGCCTTCTCCTACTTGCAGGCTTTTATTACTCAGAGCACACCTACCACCTAGTCTCACCCATACCTTATCTCACTAAATGTCATCACTGAATATGCATACATTTCTTTGCTGATTACCTCAAATTCAGTTATACTTACCTCCTTAGTGTTACACACTCAATATACATAGGCACCAAGAAACATCTCAAAAGGATTCATTGTTGCCACTGTAAGCACTTCAGGATTCTTGGAAAAGGTAACATTTAAAACTAAAACCTGGCTAGACACTACTAACCTCAAAATTATTGCTGAAGCAGTCATGGCTAAAGCACAGTTCATTTCTGCCTTTACCCTAAGCCCACATACTCCATCTGTTTGGTAACCATAGGGCATGGAAAACACCTGGAGGTGGTGCTCCCTTTCTTTTTGATAATTTGTTAGATTACAGACTCTTAAATCTATGCATATCAAAACACAAGGACCCAGCTAGGTTTTGTGTCAGTGCATTACTGGAAAACAAAATGTTTCAGCATGCTGCTTCCCCTCAGCCTCACTTTAGAATAGTTGAAGCACATAGAACATTGTCTGCATTAACATTAATGGTCAGAAAACTGTCATCCTTGGGGACTTCAGTATAAACTAGTCCAAGAAAACTCAGTCCACCTTGAGTAATTTCTTTCTTAGATATGGCTTCCACTACATTGTCGTATACTTCATCCATCTTAAACCTAAAATAGGGAATCATAAAATCCTGGACTGAAATAACTCACTCAATAGGCACATCCTGTGCTGGTTTTAGGTGGGACTAAAGACTTATTATTTTCAGTTTGTATACATGAGATATACTGATGGTTCAATGTGGTCCAATTTGCATATTTTGAGGACTGTATCACTGACCATTAACTAGGTCCATTAGAGCCACTACATGCCGAACTATTCTGCACTTTTTTTTAAAACATTTTGATCTGATATTGCAATTTCTACATCACCATTCCTTTATTTGTTTTATTGTTATGTATAATATTCCATCTCTTGTGTTCTTTTATTTGTAAAGTGGTTGGTCACACATATTTAAATAAAGTTGAAGTTGAAGTAGGCTACACCCCCCAGAAGTTTAAGACCCCTTACTGTCAGACTATTCCCAGTCCTCCCTTCCTTTTCAGAAAAAAAATGTACTGGAACATCTCTAGCAATCAGAATGCTCCACAATGCACCATCTCATACAACCTATGTGAAATAAACTGGTTGCCAGTACAAATTTGTGATAACCGGGAAAATGAACTGTGTGCATTTCTAAACATATACTTACTCCTTCAGGAGACACATTTTCAGTAAACATCTAGCTGTTTCAGACACCAACTATCACCTGTTTAGCCCCCAAATAAGGCAACTTTTGAAGCATTGGAAGAAGAGCTTAGTCCACTTACAAAGCTTTAGGCAATGAGTATGTGGGGGGGGGGGATACAACACCGTTTGTAACAAATGCACACTCTGTAACAAACAACAGTCATTAAATATGGATCCCCTCCTTTAGAAACTCCCAACATTTCTGGTAACAGATTACCTGCTTCCCAACAGAGCCACTCCATCAGCCTCTACCTCCTTCTTAAAGGGCAATCAACTAGTCTAATAATACAACTATGGAATACACGCACAGAAGTTCAGACGGACATTTACAAGGCTCAGGATCATCCAAGACATTCACCCCCCAACTAATCATATTTAGAATATAATACCGCACAAAATAGAACTTTCTCTCCAACTATCTTTGAAGATATTGACTAACTCCTTGGACACATTCCTTCTCGTGGATGACTTGGCACTTAAAGTCTCTAGCCAAAGTTCCTAAATGCCAGTGATACCTTTATTACCAACTCACCCACTTTGTTAATCTGTCTTTACTCAAGTGTTCTGATCGTAATGTCTGGGACATCTCTTCCATAATTTCAACTCCTAATCTACTTTCTAATATTGATGGCTGGTGACTTCAGAGTAAGAGGGTGTTGCAGAAAGCAAATGAAGGGGTGGAACTAATTGTAATGGTGTTGGGCTCTTTTATGACAGGTCAACCTGCTTTCAGTCATTTTCATCCACAAACAACCTCTGTACTCATTCATTACAGCCATTTTATGGACTATCCACACCTCAAATGTTTAACTGCAATCAGCAAGGCCAACCTTAGGTGGAATGCAGCAGAAGACAAAGGATTATATGCCCTAATTACACACTGGTCCCTTTGTACCTCCCCTGTTTTGTATCCATCCTGGCCACACATGATCCAGATAAATTACTTTTTTTTTGTTTTTTCCATACTCTGTCCTAACTTCTTAGTGCTTTCTCTATCCTTTTAATACACTCTAACTGACCAAGACTCTGCTGTGTGGAACAGGTAATTGAATTAGTGTGGCCAGGTCCCCAGAAGTCATATGGTTCCCGATTCTTTGAGGGGGTATCTTAGATTTTTTCTCTCAACCTTTTAATTCATTAATGAGTCTTATTTTATTTTCTTTCAAGGAAAAATAAACTATGCAAAAAGTTTAATGTTCAAAACTAACTAAAAAGTAGTTCCCAATAAACTGAAATGACAAATGCTTGCAAAGATACTCAAACATACTCATGTATGGACTTGTCTGCCTGCCTAACCCTCAAAACAATATAGTTTCCTTCTGTGTACCCCCCTGTTGTTAGATTTGAATGAAAGTAAAAGCACAAATGGCCATTGGCATACACTATACTGCTGAGGGTCTGGGAGAGGAAACGACAGCACCAGGGAAAAATCCACAAGGACAGGAAGTACGTGGAGATTCCATATAGAATACATCACAGGCAAAACTCGACTATAGAACCAAGACCTGAGAGATGGCAATGCTACTCGCTGCATCACTGTGTTAGTGATCAGTTGCTTTCACACACATCCACACAAGACTGGCTCACATATTGTGTATAAAGAGCATGTTCTCCAAAGAAAGTTAAAAAGATTTATGGTTAACTTATTATCTTTAAATACACTGTAATACCTCCCTCACATAGCCATTTTCATCACAGACAACTCCCAAAATTATCAATTACAGCAACTTTATTCATAGTGCACAACTTGGACTGCTGACTGTGTTAATAAAAACAGACACAGTAAAGTATTCCATTTAGCTGCTTTTCTGTAAAAAAAAATCTAAGCTTGCTTCCTGCCTTTCCTGAAACTAGTCTAGTCCAGATACAGATTTGCTGTATCTAGGACTGTTTGTATACTTCTGAGCCCCCCAAGCCTTTCTGTGTTGAGGGAAGCATTCTAGCTTATCAGTGGGAGTGGTAAGCACTAGATAGCCTATCTACCACAAGAGGAGTGGTTTCTGGCCCAAAAATTGTAGTTTATTGGCCGTTTGGGCACTTTTTTTCCATCTCTTTCAACTTTCTGGTTTAAAAGCCCGCATTTGCACTTGTTTCCCACCTTTTCTGTAACTAGTCTAGTCTAGATACAGACTTGCCATATCCAGGACTGCTTATAAGCTTCTGAGTCCCCCAAGCCTTTCTGTGTTGAGGGAAGCCTTCTAGCTTATCAGTGGCAGTGGAAGTGGTAAGCACCAGGTAGCCTATCTACCACAAGAGGATTGATTTCTGGCCCAGAAATTGTAGTTTACTGGCCGTTTGGGCAGTTTTTTTCCATCTCTTTCAACTTTCTGGTTTAAAAGCCCACATTTGCACTTGTTTCCTGGCTTTCCTGTAACTAGTCTAGTCCAGATACAGATTTGATGTATCCAGGACTGTTTGTAAGCTTCTGAGCTGCCCAAGCCTTTCTGTATTGAGCAAAGCCTTCTAGCTTATCAGTGGGAGTGGTAAGCACCAGGTAGCCTTTCTACAACAAGAGGATTGGTTTATGTCCAGAAATTGTAATTTATTGGCTGTTAGGGAGGTTTTTTACATCCCTTTCAACTATCTGGTTTAAAAGCCAACATTTGCGCTTGTTTCCTGCCTTTCCTGTAACTAGTCTTGTCCAGATACAGATTTTGCTCTATCCAGGACTATTTGTAAGCTTCTGAGCCCCCCAAGCCTTTCTGTGCTGGAGAGAAACCTTCTAGCTTGTCAGTGGGAGTGGTAAGCACTAGGTAGCCTATCTACCACAAGATAAGTGGTTTTTGGCCCAGACATTGTAGCTTATAGGCCATTTGGGCAGTTCTTCCATCTCTTTCAATGTTCTGGTTTAAAAGACCACATTTGCACTTTTCCTGCTTTTCCTGTAACTAGTCTAGTCCAGATACAGATCTGATGTATTCAGGACTGTATGTAAGCTTCTGAGGACTGTAGGTAAGCTTCTGAGCCCCCCAAGCCTTTCTGTGTTGGAGGGAAGCCTTCTGGTTATCAGTGGGAATGGTAAGAACTGGGTAACCTATCTACAACAAGAGGAGTGGTTTCTGGCCCAGAAATTGTAGTGTATTGGCCATTTGGGCAGTATTCCATCACTTTCAACTTTCTGGTTTAAAAGCCACATGTGTGCTTGTTTCCCACCTTTCCTGTAACTAGTCCAGTCCTGACACAGATTTGCTGTATCGAGAACTGTTTGTAAGCTTCTGAGCGGCGCCAAAGTGCTGTTCAATTTTTCCCTTAGATCTGCTAATTCTCTCCTCTCCTGCACTTTTACTAGCTTATTAGTCTAGCACTTTACCAGACTTCTTGTAGCAATTATTGTAGCACACAAAAGTGTTACCAGCACTAAATGTTTTACAGGGAAATAGCTCCAGTACTTATTATTAATGCCCACCCCTCCAGGCATGTCTAAAGGTCAGTTCCCTGTGCTTTCTCCTATCAACCTGGTGAACTTGGACATCCTGAGGAAATGTAGCAACTGCCTCATATACGCTGACAACCCTCTCCTCTTACCTCCCAACACTCAGACTTATGACAAATGCACTTATATATCCAAATTGGAAGCCACACACTCTCCAGCTAAGACCGGAATAGCTGGTAAAGATGGGAAGGTCAACACTTGCACCACACCACATGGAACACATAGCCCTCCAGAATACACATCGGCACTGCCTTCACAGAAAAACACAAACCACATACCCACCTTCACGAAGGCTCTCAATAAAAATCTACCCAAACAGCAGAGACCTCCAAGGCAGAAATGCACTCGACCACCACAACACAACACAACACAACACAAATCATGAGACACATAACTCTCCTAAACAGTGTGCCACTCAAACAAAGCCCCTAAGGCAAAACAGCATGCCAAACACACTACTCATAGGTGACTCGATAGTGAGGCACACTGATGTCCTACTCACTAGTTTAAATAAGGAGAAAGTAACAGTCAGCTGCCTGTCAGGTGCCAGGATCCGCCACATAACACACACACTCAGGTCCCTCAACAACAAGTACAAATATGACTCTGTCATTATACATGTGGGTATGAATGATCTGAGACGTACCACCCTGGACTACAGGAAGAGAGACATGGAGGAGGTCTAGGATTATGTAGCCCAGGCGGGTATGACCCTAGCCCTGAGCAGCATCCTACTATCTCCCAGAATGATTCCACAGTACAAGTAGAAAATTATTGATTTCAACAATTGGCTAAGTTTCTGGTGTCATTCTAAGGGGATTCAGTATCTGTCTGCCTGGGATGACATGATTGACGGACCTCGATGCTTTGCTAGAGATGGCCTGCATCTGTCACCCCTGGGCTTCTAGACTGGCTAAGGATCTTGCCACCCCTATAATGCCTTTTTAGGCAGTGTTCCAAAGACCAAATTACCACCGATATATCTACAAACAAATGAAATCTGAGGGTCATGCTGCTCAATGCTAGAAGTCTAAATCTCAAAATCCACTAGCTCAAAGCACTCCTTAAAATGGAGAACATCAACATTTGTGCCATAACAGAGACCTGGTTCAAGGCAGAAGAAAGCACCCCTGCACTACCAGGCTACAACTCATTCCACACCTTCGGCCCCAGAACATGAACCCAACCTCCAAAGGCAGTGGTGTTTCCATATTTATAAAAGATGCACACACCTCCAGACTGGTAGCCAAATATAACGCATCTGAGATACTTCAGGTGCAGCTAACATTGGGTAAGACAGTAATTCAGGTCATAGCCTGCCATAGGTCCCTAACAATGTTCCAAGACTCACACTCCTTGTTCCTAAGCACCCTGGAGAATATTAAGGTCCAACCTAACACCCTCATACTGGGTGATTTCAACTACCCCTCCATTAACTGGGAAAGCTACACATGTACCAATACACTTGCCCAATGTTTCCTGGAATTCATTAATTCCAATGCCCTGGACCAGCTCATTCTTACCCCCACTAGAGGTAGCAATATCCTTGACCTGGTCATTACCAACATGGGTGACTGCTGCTCTACACCAATAGTGAACTCCTCCCTGGCTAGATCTGACCGCAAACTAATCACTTTGGATATCCACATCCTTCCCACCCCCACCCCCCCCACCCCCGCAAAGGAAACAACCATGAAAAACTTCTCCAAAGCTAACTTTGGGTTCCTAAAAACAGAGGTGGCTAACTTCATGGCACCCATACAAATGGAGAATAGTTGCATGACCAGCAAATCATACACCAATGCACTGTACGAACACGTACACAAATGCATGGATCTCGCCATGCCCAATGGGACCAAGATGATCTCCAAAAAAGGAAGCCAATCTGATGGTCCCCTGCCATAAACAAACTCTACAACAGAAGGAGGAAACTGATGCAGAATAAGGTGAAATCCCAAGACTGGAAAAACCCCTTTATCAGCCTCAACAAAAAATTGAGATCCCTCATCAAATCCTCCAAAGCTAGCTATGAAAACAGACTTGTAGCAGATAGTAAAGACAACAACAAGGCCTTCTATAGTTATGTAAGGAATCTTCATGGCAATACACAGATTTGTTCTGAGCTACTGCACAATGGTACCTCCTATACCGAGCCAACAGATATTGCCAATATACTGGCCGACAGATTCAGTGTCAACTTTACCCCTCTCTGCCCCCCGCCCCGAGGACCAATCATAATACCAGTAGATTGCCAACCACCCAGTAATACTGCTGCACAGGTTAAAACAGCACTGTCCAAGGCCAAGAATACAGCTTCTATGGGACCTGACATTGTCCCTGGCTGTGCTCTACATGAACTACAGAGTTAAATGGCACCTCATCTGTGTGCTCTGTTCAATCACAGCCTCACCTCAGGCTTTGTCCCTACCAAATGGTGCACTGCTACAGTTATCCCTCTCCACAAAGGAGGAGAGACTACAGACCCTGGGAGCTATCGCCCCATTAGCCTGAAGAGTCTGATATGCAAAGCTATGGAAAGCATCATCATGGACCTAATAAACAAGGATATAGGGAATCTCCAAACTCTGGATCCCACACAATTTAGTTTTGTGAAGTGTAGATCATGCCTGCTCAACTTGGTTGACTTCTTTGAGTCAGTCACCAGATCTGTGTTTAAAGGCATGGCGGTTCATACAGCCTACCTTGATCTGGCCAAGGCCTTTGATACCATTCCCCACTCAGGAATCATAGAAAACCTCACTAAGCTAGTTATCAACCCCTATATCACTAGGTGGGTTGCAAACTGGCTCACAGATAGAACCCACAGTGTGAAAGTAGCTGACTCCAAGTTAGACTGACGACCAGTCACGAGTGGAGTCCCACAGGGTTCGGTCCTGGGTCCTCTCCTGTTTGGTATCTACTTCTCTGAAGTCCAGACCAACACGAAGGGTCTCTGGCTGACAAAGTTTGCAGGTGATTGCAAGTTGGGAGCTATTATTAACTCTCTAAGCGATGTTCACATCCTACAGAAAGGCCTCACTGACACCAACAACTGGTGTCAGAACCATGGCCTTAAGCTCAATGCCAAAAAATTGTGTCATTATTCCCTTTGGGAAAAACCCGTTTTTTGTGAATTACCCCATCGATGGTAGTCCACTGAATACAGAATGAGTTATAAGAGATCTGGGAACACAGGTTGACAGCAATCTCTCTCTGACCACAGTGGCAATGTAGTGGTCAAAAAAGTCCTTCTATGTGGCACATCTCATTACTAAGGGTTTTGCATCCAGGAAGAAAGAGGTCATTGCCTCCATCTACTCTTCCCTCATTAGGCCAGTCATCGAGTACAATGCCCCATTTGGCATGCACCTCGCTAGACACCTGCAACAACTGGAGAGGCCAAAAAAGTACCTCACAAAGAGGATCCTAGGGTTTAAACACTTGTCCTATATGGACAGACTCAAAATCTTCAACTATTCTCTGTCTCATATCCCCTACTTAGAGGTGATCTCTGCTTGACTTACAAAGCCATGTTTGACCCAGCTCTGTTAGAAATGCTACATCTACAGAAATCCCAATCCTTCCACACCACTCACTCCAGAGACCTCATTACCACAATCAACAGAACATGCTGGAGGGACCGGTTCATAACACAGAGACTGCCCATGCTATGGAATAGGCTCCCCAAACATGTCAAGCAGAGCACCTGTCTGGCCCACTTCAAGAGAAATCTTGATGAGTGGATGGGAAATAGAAAATTCACTCCAGTGGCTCTGCTCGACAGAGGCACTGGGAACTAAGGTTGGGTGGCACGATGCCAGGGTAATCCTTTGGGCTAGGCTTCTAAAGGCTCCAGGGCCATTAGTCTTGTACACACCTATGAACGCAAGAATAATCACTACTTAAACTGACTAAATGACAACAGGGTCAGTAATTTGTATTCACCAACAGCCCCTGTAACCAACAATTAAAGTCAAATGTGTTAACTGTATACACGTCAAATATGAAAGTGTAATACAATAAAAAATAATTAGCCACAATAATTTATTTTAACCCACCTACACACACACTCCCCTGGACTGTCTTATTACACACACACACACACACACACACACACACACACACACACACACACACACACACACACACACACACACACATGACCATCAGTTACAGCCATTTGTATTATTATGACTATAAAACTCAGAAGTGTGCAATCAAATGAATGAATAAATGTACAAATAACTTCCACACAGGAATGTATCTTCTTGCATTACTGCTGTCAGAATATATTGTTAAAGTAACTGCAATGCACCCCACATCTCAACCTCTTAGTCCAAGGATCAAGGAAAAAGCTATAAAATAATTGGAGGACAAAGGACTAAAATCAGGAACAGATATTACTGCTACAGACATAGAGTTTCTAGAATAATAGACTTGGCATTACTATGCTGTTTTTGAAGGGTAATAAATCTTTAATTCAAATGTCTGTCATTATTTAGTGACTACAGTCCTCACTAATTTGTCAGAGAAACCATAAATAGGTTTCCATAGGCCCGTTTTTTGGCCTTTCTGTCTCCATATTTTGGGACTCACTCTAGCGGGTCCTGACATTTCAAATGGTTATCCCACAAATATTACAAGAAATATTCCAAAGTATGAGGCAAAACTAGACCCCAGACACATTCCATGAAAGCAAAGAAACTTGAGACTTAGTCTCACATCAGTTGCATCCACTTGTACGACTATTACTGACCACCCCCGAAGTTTGAAATCAAATGACCAAATGAATAAATAATTAACTGCCACACATGAATGTGTTGTCTCATCTTACTGTTGTCAAAATACAAACTGCAGCCCACTGTCTGTAACCACCACCTGCAACACCTTCCATATATGTCTCAACTTCTTAGTTCAAGAATCAAGCAGAAAATGAAACAATAAATGGGTAACAAAATACCAACATCAGGGACATATACTGCCCATATCAACCCAGAATAATAGGATTTGCATTAGCCAGTTTTCCTGTCTAAAGCTAAGTGTGTAACATTATTAATTTGTTGTGACTGTATTCCTCAGTAATTTACAGAAGGACAAAAACTTTGCAAGGAAGGAATACACCAAAATCTTCTTCTCTTTCGGCTGTTCCCATTAGGGGTCTCCACAGCGGATCATCTGTTTCCATTTCTTCCTGTCCTCTGCATCTTGCTCTGTCACACCAACCACCTGCATGTCCTGTCTCACCACATCCATAAACCTTATCTTAGGCCTTCCTCTTTTCCTCTTACCTGGCAGCTCCATCCTTAGCATCCTTTTCCCAATATACCCAGCATCCCTCCTCAGCACATGTCCAAACCAACGCAATCTCGCCTCTCTGGCTTTGTCTCCAAACCGTCCAACCTGAGCTGACCCTCTAATATGCTGATGCCTAATCCTGTCTATCCTTGTCAGACCCAGTGCAAATCTTTAACTCTGCCACTTCCAGCTCTGACTCCTGCCTTTTTCTCAATGCCACCGTCTCCAACCCATACAACATAGCTGGTCTCACTACC
Organism: Protopterus annectens; assembly: GCF_019279795.1. Classification (NCBI taxonomy): domain Eukaryota; kingdom Metazoa; phylum Chordata; order Ceratodontiformes; family Protopteridae; genus Protopterus; species Protopterus annectens. The sequence continues at coordinate 201,396,239 of NC_056746.1, read as the reverse complement.
CTCTTGTAGACATTCCCTTTCACTCTTACTGGTACCCGTTTGTCACAAATCACTCCTGACACTCTTCTCCACCCACTCCACCCTGCCTGTACTCTCTTCTTCACCTCTCTTCCACACTCTCCATTACTCTGAACTATTGATCCCAAGTACTTAAACTCATCCACCTTCACCAACTTTATTCCTTGCATCCTCACCATTCCTCTATCCTCCCTCTCATTCACACACGCATATTCTGTCTTAGTCCTACTGACCTTCATTCCTCTCCTCTCTAGAGCATATTTCCACCTCTTCAGGATCTCCTCAAACTGGTGCCTACTCTCACTACAGATCACAATGTCATCTGCAAACATCATAGTCCATAGGGCCTCCTGTCTGATCTCGTCTGTTAACCTGCCCATCACCATTGCAAATAAGAAAGGGCTCAGAGCTGATCCTTGATGTAATCCCACTTCCACCTTAAACGCATCTGTCACTCCCACTGCAGACTTCAGCACTGTCACACTACCCTCGTACATATCCTGTACCACTCTTACATACTTCTCTGACACTCCTGACTTCCACATACAATACCACAACTCGTCTCTAGGCACTCAATCATATGCTTTCTCCAAGTCCACAAAGACAAAATGCAACTCCTTCTGACCTTCTCTATATTTGTCCATCAACACTCTCAGAGCAAACATTGCATCTGTAGTGATCTTTCCCAGCATGAAACCATACTGCTGATCACTAATCATCACCTCCCTTCTTAACCTAGCTTCTACTACTCTTTCCCATAACGTCAAGCTGTGACTAATCAGTTTTATCTCTCTGTAGTTACTACAGCTCTGCACATCACCCTTATTCTTAAAAATAGGTACCAAAACACTTTTTCTCCACTCCTCAGGCAGTCTCTGACTTTCCAAGATTTTATTAAACAATCTGGTTAAAAACTCCACTGCCATTTCTCCTAAGTACCTCCATGCTTCCACTGGTATGTCATCTGGACCAACTGCCTTTCCATTCTTCATCCTCTTCATAGCTGTCCGTATTTCCTCCTTGCTAATCTGTTTCACTTCCTCATTCACTATCCCCACATCATTCAACCTTCTCTCTCTCTCATTCTCTTCATTCATCAGCCCCTCAAAGTACTCTGTACATCTGCTCAACGCACTCTCCTCGCTTGTGGCTACATTTCCCTCACTATCCTTTATCACCCTTACCTGCTGCACATTGTTTCCAGCTCGGTCCCTCTGTCTAGCTAATTGGTACAGGTCCTTTTCTCCCTCTTTAGTGTCCAATCTTTCATACAACTCTCCATATGCCTTATCCTTCACCTTTGCCACCTCTATCTTTGCCATGCTCATCATCTTTTTATACTCCTGTCTACTTTCTTCATCTCTCTAACAATCCCAATTCTTCACCAGCTTCTTCCTCTGTATACTCTCCTGTACTTTCTCATTCCACCACCAGGTCTCCTTGTCCTCCTTCCTCTGTCCAGATGTCACACCAAGCACATTTCTAGATGTCTCCCTTACCATCTGTGTTGTAGTTACCCAGCTATTTGGTAACTCTTTACTGCCCCCAGTGCCTATTTTAACTCTTCCCTGAAATCCACTTCACAATCACCATTTTTCAGGTTCCACCATTTGATCCTTGGCACTGCTCTCACACTTGTCCTCCTCTTCTTGATCACCAACGTCATCCTACAGACCACCATTCTATGCTGCCTAACTATACTTTCCCCTGTCACCACTTTACAGTCTCCAATCTCCTTCAGACTGGCCCTCCTGTATAGGATATAATCTACCTGTGTGCATCTTTCCCCACAGTTGTACGTCACCCTAATCTCCTCCCTCTTCTTAAAATACATATTCACCACAGCCATGTCCGTACTTTTTGCAAAATCCAATACCATCTGATCTTCTCCATTCCTCTCCTTAACACCATACCTGTCCATCACTTCCTCATCCCCTCTGTTCCCTTCCCCAACATGCCCATTGAAATCCGCTCCAATCACCAGTCTCTCACCCTTGGGTACACTTACCACCACTTCATTCAACTCACTCCAAAAATGTTTCTTTCTCATCCATCGCACACCCGATTTGCGGAGCGTATGCACTAACAACATTCATCATTACACCATCAATTTCCAGCTTCATAAACATCACTCTATCCAACACTCTTTTCACCTCCAAAACACTCTTGGCATACTGTTCCTTCAGGATAACCCCTACCCCGTTTCTCCTCTCATTCACACCATGATAGAACAATTTGAACCCTCCTCCTAAACACCTGGCCTTACTCCCCTTCCATCTGGTCTCCTGCACACACAATATATCAACCTTCCTTCTCTCCATCATATCAGCTAGCTCTCTCCCTATACCAGTCATACTGCCAACATTCAAAGTTCCTACCCTCACTACTACACTCCTAACCTTCCTCCTCTCTTTCTGATTTCGGGCATGCCTTCCCCCTCTTCTTCTCCTTCAGCCAATAGTAGCCCAATTTCCTCCAGCACCCTGCTGGCTAGCAGTACTGGTGGTGGTCGTTGTGAACCCGGGCCTCGACCGATCTGGTATGGAAATCTGTATTGTTGTCCACATATGTTATTTGGCAGAGGATTTACACCGGATGCCCTTCCTGACGTAACCCTCCCCATTTATCCGGGCTTGGGAGCAGCACAAAGAAATGCACTGGCTTGTGCATACCCAGTAGCTGGGTTGAAGGAATACACCAAAATATGAGGCTAAATCACAGGCATTCTCTGAAATCTGGGACAGTTCAGAGCAAGGATGCCCCCTCAACACAAAAACACACACACACATGTACACACACACACACACACACACACACACACACACACACACACACACACACACACACACACACGCATGCACACACACACACACACACACACACACACACACACACACACACACACACACACACACACACAATAAACTACTTACTTACCTGGATAAGCTGTCGTGCAGGGTTACTTAAAAAAAGTCTCCCATGTTCATATTTCTGTAAATATATTTTTTCACAATAAATCTATTATGTCCATGTTTTACTTTCAGTAACAGGCATCTCCCATGTTCATATTTCTGTAAATGTATTTTTTCACACTAAATCTATTACGTCCATGTTTTACTTTCAGTAACAGGCTGCCTCAGTTTCAGCCACTCACCTGAAGCAACCTGAGATAATACAAACGTCTCCTTGCTGCTTCCTACATCAGCCCAATCAGCTGTTTTTTTTTTTTTTTTGCCTTCTTCAGAGTGTGGCATAGACATATTACTGGGCTGTTTTGAAACCAGCCTGGCAAAGGGAGGAAAATGTTTATTTTTTCTTCTTTTTTTTTTTACGGACATTGGAAGATGTTGAAATTCTGAGTATGCATGGAGTTCAACTTCCAATCTCAATAACAGTAACAGAAACACTAAAGCTATCATAGCTATCATTTTTTTAATAAAAGAAAAAAATTGTAAAAAATAAATAAATAAATAAATAAATAAATAAATACATTGTTTTCCTTTCTTTATGGGGTGTGCACCCCAGCAACCTGTACCATGTATCCAATCATTGGTCCATCACCATCAGTGCCCATCAAAGCAAATCATTAGAGAGCTACAAAAGCAAAGTTCTAGCAGGTGAAACTGAGCCAAGTACAAATGCAGAAAACATTTAAACAGAAACGGGCTCATGAAACCACATACAATACCTTTATGGTAAATCAACAAGCACCATAGGCTTTTGCAAAGCCCTTTCTCAAGTTGTAAAACATCAGATAAACAGTTTTCAGCTTAAATACTCTACAACAGTAATTATTCAATTATTCAATAAAACATTCAATTAAGACAAGTTATGAATTAATTATCTAAAATGTTTCATCCTCAGTACGGGTTTTATATTATAACATTCAGTCCAGGGTTCTGTCTGCCCTTAATTCATTTATCCAATCATATTCCACATACTCTTTTCAGCCTGTGTCATTTTTTTTATAATAAAGGTATTCTACGCGGTTCCTTGAGACGGTTTCTGCTGAAATCAAATCATTAGAGAGCCTAGTCACCAACCATTTCACATAATAATCTACAACATGCTCAATACAGAATTAGATGTAGACACAACACCTGCATAGCAATATTATCCCTGTATAATAGTTTTAAGTTACCACAAAAAGTGGGCTGTTAATGTGCTTTATTTGTAGGAGGGTGGCCTAATGGTTAAGGTGTTTGCCTTACAAACACAAGGTACAGGGTTTGAGTCTCACAAGGGATAATTGGCTAGGCTTAAAATGACTCGCAAGGGCAGTTAGCTTAGTACTAACCTATGAGCCTATGACCTCAGTAGGACATTTGACTCCATTTCTCACCACAACTCCTACTAAACATGCTCAAAGCTCAGTTAATAGGATCCTTCAGCATAAACTGTCTTGTTGACTCCAGTTAAATTGGTCTGCAAGGGCACCCATAAGCACACAATCCACCTCCTGCTAACTGCTGAGAATGGTTTCTTGGGTTTCCATTCATGGATCCCTAATGTACAAAAATAACTGTGAACCAAGGCCTCACAGTCACAGACTAGGAAAACATGATATTCTGTATGGATTACTCTGTCATTTCCTTTTCAAAACCAGGCCTGCTGCCATCAAAGCTAAACCCGAGCATGATCTCTGAATCCTGTCCTTCTCTTAGACTAAACCCATTAATAAGTAATACAAACAAGAGTATTATGCCTTTTTAGTGCTACAGCTAGGATAATACAGATTAAACATACCTGGGTTAACATGTCTTTGTCTGGTGTCCAGCTAGAAACTGTACAAAACTTTAAATTTATTAATATGTTCCTAGTCACAGCTCTAGCCTTTAACACACATATTGAGCATGTCCAAAACAGATTTTCAGCAATATAAAAAGGTTACTACACAGAAACCAATGTTCTTACTAGAAGAAGGCAGACAGATACTTAGAAGAGAGACCACCTGGCCTCATCTGTTCAACCTTCATGGCCCAGGTTTGTATACCATACAGATGTACTGGTCACACCATTGTTTTATGTCCCTTATGTTTCCGTTTCTTTTGGAGTTCTTCTGTCACCCACTACCCTGACACTCCATGCTACCTGGCTGCAGCCCCTGTGATTCTGGCCCTGGCCTCCTCATTCAGACTTCCTTTCCCCTCCACTCCAGTCGCTTGGAGTTGTTAACCTGTTTCACTATTTTTCCTGTTTCACTACTTTTCTTTCTATCTCATCTTCTTCTGATTTACCTTATTTGTTGACATGACAAATGTCTTTTCTGTACTCGGTTTAATCCAATGTGTCTTTATTCCATTCTCCCATCATTTACTAAAGTTCCTTTTCCGAGTCTATTGACAATGTCAAATTGTCTGCATACAGCAGCTTTGTTGATCTGTTCCCTCCGTCTTTGCTAATATAGATCATTAGTTAATATGAACAGCAGTGGGCCCAGAGATGAACCCTGATGATGAACCCTGATGAACACCCACTCCCACCTGTTAATCCTCTGTGAGACAGAATACTCTTCATAGTTATGTCATTAGGTTCTTGTACATAATTTGCACTAAATTCTACCAATGTCTCCAAAACTTCTAACCATCTCAGGACAACCTAAATCAGTTTTGTTTGGATTTTATCATATGCTTTTTCCAAGTCTAGGAATGACCGGTTGAATTCCTTCTTCATCCCTAGGTTCTTTTCCACTATCTATCGATCTGTAAAAATTAGGTTAGTTGGGAATACATTCATTTGATCGAGCTAACATTGGTTGATCGGGTATAACACCGAGTGTTATCATCGAATTTTTTATTGCCAAACGGTCGGAATGTCGTATAAAACACCAAATGTGACATTTCCGATCACTCTACCACCTAAACAAGCACTACCATGGGTCAAAAGGGGGGATATTTTGCAATTCGCAACAATTGCGATCGCTTTTTTGAGGTTTTGCCGCAGTGCTTTCGACCATATTCCGATCGTCCATCCACCAGCCGATCAAATCCATGTATACTGGTTAGTTGTGCTGCATCCTGATCTGAATCAGAGCTGTTCAACTCCCATCTTCCTTTCCAATGTTCAGCATATTTGCTTATCAGTTACCAGAACCAGTCTCCAGAACTTTCATGCAGTGTGACAGGAATTTGATACCTCTAGACTGCCCACATGTGTGAATGTTTCCACTGTTTTTGTGCACTGGCACTAGTATGTGTATTGTCCAGTCATCAAAAAAGCAAAAGAAATGTACTGGAACTTGCATACCTCTCAAGTGTACAGATTTTCGAAAAATGTCCATATTTTTTGCCTCAGTTTTTTGGTCCGGTTTTAATAAAATTGTGGTTTTCTGGCAAATCATTAAAGATTCAAGTCAGAAAATAATGGCAGACATTTGAGTTTCCGACTTCATACCCTTCAGAAAAGTAATTCTAATGTAAAACCTGTTATTCTATCAACTTTCTAAGTTTGTAACAATAATATTTAAAAATTGCCCTATTTTTGGGCCTTTGTGCCCGCAATATTCATGACTTTGCCCAGATTTTTAGCTGTAAGAGGTTACCCTGACCTCCCTAGCCTAACCTATGGCAGAGCAATCAGTAGCTGAAATTGATCCTGGGAATCTAAAATCCAAATCACCTGTTCCATTTAGCTCTGTGAGGTGACTGCCAGCGTAGTGAACAAATTCAGTGCTCGTTGTTTTATACGGTAGTGCTGTGTTAACACCATACTCATCAAATGGCCCCATGTTTGGCTCAAAATTTTGATAATTCACACCTAAAATTGGATTTTTTTTTGAGAAAAGGCAATGTATTATGGTTAGTAAAAACTGATAACCACCAGTCAATGTTTATACTCATTGCAACTACAGACTTCTTTTACTTTAGAAAATACATAATTCACATCAAATTTTCTATCAATTTTCTAAGTCAATAGTAAAAGGATACCTCTCAACTGTCCACATTTTTGACTCATATTTTTGGCCTGATCCTCATAAAATGTGTGGGTTTTTAGCATATCACTGAAGACTAAATTCACTAAGTAATGACAGACATTTGAGTATCAGATTTCATAGCCTTCAGAAAATGCATTCTAACACAATAACCTGTTAGTCTATTAAATTTCTAATTTTATAAAAGCAATATTTAAAATTTATCACTATTCATGGGCCTTTGTCCCCATTATTACAGGCTTTGTCCAGATTTCTTCGGCTAAGAGGTTGAGATGTATGAGTACATGTATTTAAAAAGTGTCCCTAATTTGAGACATTCCTCCCTAATTATCATTTTGTGTTGGCCTTAATTCAAGAGGGAAAAGATTGTAAAGAATGAGTAGCACTGCTATCCATAGCATGCCGTATATATGCTATGTGTAGCACTTATATCCATAGCATGCCGTATATATGTTATGAGTAGCACTGTTATCCATAGCATGCTGTATATATGCTATGTGTAGCACTGATATCCATAGCATGCCGTATATATGCAATGAGTAGCACTGCTATCCATGGCATACCGTATATATGCTATGTGTAGCACTGTTATCCATAGCATGCTGTATATATGCTATGTGTAGCACTGATATCTATAGCATGCCATATATATGCTATGAGTAGCACTGCTATCCATAGCAAGACGTATATATGCTATGAGTAGCACTGTTATCCATAGCATTGCATATATATGCTATGAGTAGCACTGCTATCCATAGCATGCCGTATATATGTTATGAGTAGCACTGCTATCCATAGCATGCCGTATATATGCTATGTGTAGAACTGTTATCCATAGCATGCTGTATATATGCTATGTGTAGCACTGTTATCCATAGCATGCTGTATGTATGCTATGTGTAGCACTGATATCCATAGCATGCCGTATATATGCTATGCATAGCACTGCTATCTATAGCATGCCGTATATATGCTAAGTGTAACACTGTTATTAATAGCATGCCATACATATGCTATAAGTAGCACTGTTATCCATAGCATGCCGTATATATGCTATGTGTAGCACTGCTATCCATAGCATGCCGTATATATGCTGTGTGTAGCACTGTTATTAATAGCATGCCGCACATATGCTATCAGTAGCACTGTTACCGATAGCATGCTGTATATATGCTATGTGTAGCACTGTTATCCATAGCATGCCGTATATATGCTGTGTGTAGCACTGCTATCCATAGCATGCCGTGTATATATATATATATATATATATATATATATATATATATATATATGCTATGAGTAGCACTGTTATTAATAGCATGACGTATATATATATATATATATATATATATATATATATATATATATATATATATATATATACTGTGAGTAGCACTGTTATTAATAGCATGCCGTACATATGCTATGAGTGGCACTGTTATCGATAGCATGCTGTATATATGCTATGTGTAGCACTGTTATCCATAGCATGCCATATATATGCTATGAGTAGCACTGCTATCCATAGCATGCCATATATATGCTATGTGAAGCACTGTTATCCATAGCATGCTGTATATATGCTATGTGTAGCCCTGCTATCCATAGCATGCGTATATATATATGTATATATATATATATATATATATATGCTATGAGTAGCACTGCTATCCGTGGCATGCTGTATATACGCTATGTGAAGCACTGTTATCCATAGCATGCTCTATATATGCTATGAGTAGCACTGCTATCCATAGCATGCTGTATATATGCTATGTGTAGCACTGTTATCCATAGCATGTCGTATATATGCTACGAGTAGCACTGTTATCCATAGCATGTTGTATATATGTTATGAGTAGCACTGCTATCTATAGCATGCCGTATATATGCTATGAGTAGCACTGTTATCCATAGCATGCCATATATATGCTATGAGTAGCACTGTTATCCATAGCATGCTGTATATATGCTATGAGTAGTACTGCTATCCCTAGCATGTCGTATATATGCTATGTGTAGCACTGTTATCGATAGCATGCCGTATATATGCTATACATAGCAGTGTTATCCATAGCATGCCGTATATATGCTATGTGTAGCACTGTTATTGATAGCATTCCGTATATATGCTATGAGTGGCACTGTTATCCATAGCATGCCGTATATATGCTATGCGTGGCACTGCTATCCATAGCATGCAATAAATATGCTATGCGTAGCACTGTTATCCATAGCATGGTGTATATATTCTGTGAGTGGCACTGCTATCCATAGCATGCCATATATATGCTATGAGTAGCACTGTTATCCATAGCATGCTGTATATATGCAATGAGTAGTACTGCTATCCACAGCATGTCGTATATATGCTATGTGTAGCACTGTTATTGATAGCATGCCGTATATATGCTGAAAGTAGCACTGTTATCTATAGCATGCCGTATATATGCTATGAGTAGCACTGTTATCCGTAGCATGATGTATATATGCTATGCGTAGTACTGCTATCCATAGCATGCAGTATATATCCTATACATAGCACTGTTATCCATAGCATGTCGTATTTATGCTATGAGTGACACTGTTATCCATAGCAAGCCGTATATATGCTATGCATAGCACTGCTATCCATAGCATGCAGTATATATGCTACGTGTAGCACTGTTATCCATAGCATGGTGTATATATGCTATGTGTACCACTGTTATCCATAGCATGTTGTATATATGCTATGCATAGCACTGTTATCCCTAGCATGCTGCATATATGCTATGCTTAGCACTGTTATCCATAGCATGCTGTATATATTCTATGAGTAGAACTGCTATCCATAGCATGGTGTATATATGATATGAGTAGCACTGCTATCCATAGCAGGCAGTATATATGCTATGAGTAGCATTGCTATCCATAGCATGGCGTATATATGCTATGAATAGCACTGCTATCCATAGCATGCCATATATATGCTATGCGTAGCAATGCTATCCATAGCATGACGTATATATGCTATGAGCAGCACTGTTATCCATAGCATGTCGTATATATGCTATGAGTAGCACTGCTATCCAAAGCATGCCGTATATATGCTATGCGTAGCACTATCCATAGCATGCAGTATGTATGCTATACGTAGCACAGTTGTCAATAGCATACTGTATATATACTATGAGTAGCACTGCTATCCATACCAAGCCGTATATATGCTATGAGTAGCACTGCTATCCATAGCATGCTGTATATATGCTATGAGTGGAACTGCTATCCATAGCATGCCGTATATATGCTATGAGTAGCACTGTCATCCATAGCATAGCGTATATATGCTATGCATAGCAGTTTTATACATAGCATGCCATATATATGTTATGAGTAGCACTGTTATCCATAGCATGCCATATATATGCTCTGCATAGCACTGCTATCCATAGCATGCCGTATATATGCTATGCGTAGCATTGTTATCCATAGCATGCCGTATATATGTTATGAGTAGCACTGTTATCCATAGCATGGTGTATATATGCCATGCGTAGCACTGTTACCCATAGCATGCCGTATATATGCTATGCGTAGCACTGTTATCCATAGCATACCGTATATATGCTATGCGTAGCACTGGTATACTTAGCATGCCGTATATATGCTATGCATAGCACTGTTACCCATAGCATGCCGTATATATGCTATACGTAGCACTGTTATCCATAGCATGCCGTATATATGCAATGTGTAGCACTGTTATCCATAGCATGCCGTATATATGCTATGAGTAGCATTGGTATCCATAGCACGCCATATATATGCTATGCATAGCACGGTTACCCATACCATGCCATATATATGCTATGCGTAGCACTGTTATCCATAGCATGCCGTATATATGCAATGTGTAGTACTGTTATCCATAGCATGCCGTATATATGCTATGCGTAGTACTGTTATCCATAGCATACCGTATATATGCTATCCATAGCACTGGTATACTTAGCATGCCATATATATGCTATGCATAGCACTGTTACCCATAGCATGCCATATATATGCTATGCGTAGCACTGTTATCCATAGCATGCTGTATATATGCAATGTGTAGCACTGCTATCCATAGCATGTTGTATATATGCTATGAGTAGCACTGTTATTCATAGCATGGCGTATATATGCTATGCGTAGCACTGTTATCCATAGCATACCGTATATATGCTATGCGTAACACTGCTATACTTAGCATGCCGTACATATGCCATGTGTAGCACTGTTACCCATAGCATGCCGTATATATGCTATGTGTAGCACTGTTATCCATAGCATGCCGTATATATGCAATGGGTAGCACTGTTATCCATAGCATGCCGTATATATGCTATGAGTAGCACTGGTATCCATAGCATGCCATATATATTCTATGCATAGCACTATTACCCATAGCATGCCATATATATGCTGCACGTAGCACTGTTATCCATAGCATGCCGTATATATGCAATGCGTAGAACTGTTATCCATAGCATGCAGTCTATATCCTATGAGTAGCACTACTATCCATAGCATGCTGTATATATGCTATGAGTAGCATTATTATCCATAGCATGCTGTATATATGCTATGCATAGCACTGTTATCCATAGCACGGTGCATATATGCTATGTATAGCACTGTTATCCACAGCATGCCGTATATATGTGATGCAGCAATGCATAGCACAGTTATCCATAGCATGCTGTATATATGTTATGTGTAGCACTGTTATCCATAGAATGCCTTATATATGCTAAGGGTACCACTGCTATCCATAGCATGGCGTATATATGTTATGAGTAGCAATGCTATCCATAGCATGCCGTATATATGCTATGCGTAGCACTGTTATCCATAGCATGCCGTATATATGCAATGTGTAGTACTGTTATCCATAGCATGGCATATATATGCTATGCGTAGTACTGTTATCCATAGCATACCATATATATGCTATCCATAGCACTGGTATACTTAGCATGCCATATATATGCTATGCATAGCACTGTTACCCATAGCATGCCATATATATGCTATGCGTAGCACTGTTATCCATAGCATGCTGTATATATGCAATGTGTAGCACTGTTATCCATAGCATGTTGTATATATGCTATGAGTAGCACTGTTATTCATAGCATGGCGTATATATGCTATGCGTAGCACTGTTATCCATAGCATACCGTATATATGCTATGCGTAACACTGCTATACTTAGCATGCCGTACATATGCGTAGCACTAGCCATAGCATGCAGTATATATGCTATACGTAGCACAGTTGTTAATGGCATGCCGTATATATACTATGAGTAGCACTGCTATCCATAGCAAGCCATATATATATGCTATGAGTAGCACTACTATCCATAGCATGCTTTATATATGCTACGAGTAGAACTGCTATCCAGAGCATGCCGTATATATGCTATCCATAGCATGGTGTATATATGCTATGCGTAGCACTGTTATCGATAGCATGGCGCATATATGCTATGCACAGCACTGTCATCCATAGCATGCCGTATATATGCTCTGCATAGCACTGTTACCCATAGCATGCAGTATATATGCTATTCGTAGCAATGTTATCCATAGCATGCCGTATATATGCTATGAGTAGCACTGTTATCCATAGCATGGTGTATATATGCTATGCGTAGCACAGTTATCCATAGCATACTGTATATATGCTATGCGTAGCACTGGTATCAATAGCATGCCGTATATATGCTATGCGTAGCACTGTTACCCATAGCATGCCGTAAATATGCTAGGCATAACTCTGTTATCCATAGCATGCTGTATATATGCAATGTGTAGCACTGTTATCCATAGCAGGCCGTATATATGCTATGCGTAGCACTGTTATCGATAGCATGGCGCATATATGCTATGCATAGCACTGTTATCCATAGCATGGTGTATATATGCTATATGCAGCACTGTTATCCATAGCATGCCATATATATGCTATCTGTAGCACAATTTTTCATGGCATGGTGTATATATGCTATGCGTAGCACTGTTATCCATAGCATGGCATATATATGCTATGCGTAGCACTATTATCCATAGCATGGCATATATATGCAATGTGTAGCGCTGTTATCCATAGCATGGCATATATATGCTATGCGCAACACTGTTATCCATAGCATGCCATATATATGCTATGTGTAGCACTTCAATCCATAGCATGGCGTATATATGCTATGCGTAGCACAGTTATCCATAGCATGCTGTATATATGCTATGGGTAGCACTACTATCCATAGCATGCAGTATATATGCTATGCGTAGCACTGTTATCCATAGCATGCCGTATATATCCTATGAGTAGCATTGTTATCCATAGCATGACGTATATATGCTATGAGTAGCACTGCTATCCATAGCATGCCATATATATTCTCTGCGTAGCACTGTTATCCATAACATGCTGTATACATGCTATGAGTAGCACTGTTATCCATAGCATACTGTATATATGCTATGAGTAGCACTGCTATCTCTTGCATACTGTATATATGCTATGAGTAGCACTGCTATCCATAGCTTGCTGTATATACGGTATGAGTAGCACAGCTGTCCATAGCATGCTGTATATATGCTGAGTAGCACTGCTATCCATAGCATGGCATATATATGCTATGCATAGCATTGTTATCCATAGCAAGGCTTATATATGCTATGAGTAACACTGTTACCCATAGCATGCCATATATATGCTATGCTTAGCACTGTTATCCATAGCATGGTGTATATATGCTATGCATAGCACTGTTATTCATGGCATGGCAGATATATGTTATGAGTAGCACTGTTATCCATAGCATGCCATATATATGCTATGCATAGCACTATTATCCATAGCATGGTGTATATCTGCTATGCACAGCACTGTTATTCATAGCATGCCGTATATATGCTATATGTAGCACTATTATCCATAGCATGCATATATATGCTATGCATAGCAATATTATCCATAGCATGACATATATATGCTATGCGTAGCACTATTATCCATAGCACGGCGTATATACTCTATGCGTAGCACTGTTATCTATAGCATTGGGTATATATGCTATGCTTAGCACTGTTATCCATAGCATGCCGTACATATGCTATCTGTAGCACTATTATCCATAGCATGGCGTATATATGCTATGACTAGCACTGTTATCCATAGTGTGCTGTATACAGGCTATTAGTAGCACTGCTATCCATACCATGCCATATATATGCTATGAGTAGCACTGTTATCCATAGCATGGTGTAGATAGGCTATGTGTAGCACTGTTATCCATAGCATACCATATATATGCTATGTGTAGCATTGTTATCCTTAGCATGGCGTATATATGCCATGAGTAGCACTGCTATCCATAGCATGCCGTATATATGCTATGAGTAGCACTGTTATCGCTAGCATACTGTATATATGCCACGAGTAGCACTGTTATCCATAACATGCCATAGATATGCTATGAGTAGCACTGCTATCCATAGCATGCCGTATATATGCTATGAGTAGCACTGTTATCAATGGCATGCCATATATATCCTATGAGTAGCACTGCTATCGATAGCATGCAGTATATATGACATGAGTAGCACTGTTATCCATAGCATGCCATATATATGCTATAAGTAGCACTGCTCTCCAAAGCGTGCCATATATATGCTATGCGTATCACTGTTATCCATAGCATGCCATATATATTGATATGAGTAGCACTGTTATCCACAGAATGCTGTATATATGCTATGAGTAGCACTGCAATCCATACCATGCCGTATATTTGCCATTAGTAGCACTGTTATCCATATCATGCTGTATATATGGTAAGAGTAGCACTGTTATCCATAGCATACCATATATATCCTATGCACAGCACTGCTATCCATAGCATACCATATATATGCTATGAGCAGCACTGCAATCCCTAGCATTCCATACATATGCTATGAGTAGCACTGTTATGCCGTATATATGCTATGAGTAGCACTGCTATAAATAGCATACCGTATATATGCTATGAGTAGCAGTGTTACCCACAGCATGCAGTAAATATGCTATGCGTAGCACTGTTATCCATAGCATGGCGTATATATTCTATGAGTGGCACTACTATCCATAGCATGTCGTATATATGCTATGAGTAGCACTGCTATCCATAGCATGTTGTATATATGCTATGAGTAGCACTGTTATCCATAGCATGCTGAATATATGCTATGAGTAGTACTGCTATCCATAGCATGTCGTATATATGCTATGTGTAGCACTGTTATCGATAGCATGCTGTATATATGCTATAAGTAGCACTGTTATCCATAGCATGCCATATATATGCTATAAGTAGCACTGTTATCCGTAGCATGACGTATATATGCTATGCGTAGTACTGCTATCCATAGCATGCAGTATATATCCTATGCATAGCACTGTTATCCATAGCATGCCTTATATATGCTATAAGTGGCACTGTTATCGATAGCATACCGTATATATGCTATGCATAGCACTGCTATCCATAGCATGCAGTATGTATACTATGAGTAGCACTGTTATCGATAGCATGCCGTATATATGCTATGAGTGGCACTGTTATCCATAGCATGCCGTATACATGCTATGCGTAGCACTGTTATCCATAGCATGCTGTATATATGTTATGCATAGCACTGTTATCCATAGCATGCCGTATATATTCTATGAGTAGAACTGCTATCCATAGCATGGTGTATATATGCTATGAGTAGCACTGCTATTCATAGCATGGCATATATATGCCATGAATAGCACTGCTATCCATAGCATGCCGTATATATGCTATGCGTAGCACTGCTATCCATAGCATGACGTATATATGCTATGAGCAGCACTGTTATTCGTAGCATGCCGTATATATGCTACGAGTAGCACTGCTATCCATAGCATGCCGTATATATGCTATGCGTAGCACTATCCATAGCATGCAGTATATATGCTATACGTAGCACAGTTGTCAATAGCATGCCGTATATATACTATGAGTAGCACTGCTATCCACACCAAGCCGTATATATGCTATGAGTAGCACTGCTATCCATCGCATGCTGTATATATGCTACGAGTGGAACTGCTATCCATAGTACGCCGTATATATGCTATGAGTAGCACTGTCATCCATAGCATAGCGTATATATGCTATGCATAGCACTGTTATCCATAGCATGCCATATATATGCTATGAGTAGCACTGTTATCCATAGCATGCCGTATATATGCTCTGTGTAGCACAGTTATCCATAGCATGCCATATATATGCTATGCGTAGCATTGTTATCCATAGCATGCCGTATATATGCTATGAGTAGCACTGTTATCCACTGCTTGCTGTATATATGCTATGAGTACCACTGCTATCCACAGCATGCCATATATATGCTATGAGCAGCGCTGTTATCCATAGCATGCCGTATAGCACTGTTATCCATGGCATGCCATAAATATGCTATGTGTAGCACTGTTATGCCATATATATGCTATGAATAACACTGTTATCCATAGCATGCAGTATATATGCTATGAGTTGCACTGTTATCTATAGCATGCCATATATATATATGCTATGAGTAGCACTGTTATCCATAGCATGCTGTATATGTGCTATGAGTAGCACTGTTATCCACAGCATGCCGTATATGTGCTATGAGTAGCACTGTTATCCACAACATGCCATATATATGCTATGAGTAGCACCGCTAGCCATAGCATGCCGTATATATGCTATGAGTAGCACTGTTATCCATAGCATACAGTATATATGCTATAAGTAGCACTGTTATCCATAGCATGCCATATATATGTTATGAGTAGCACTGTTATCGATAGCATGCCGTATATATGCTATGAGTAGCACTGTTATCCACAGCATGCCGTATATATGCTATAAGTAGCACTGCTATACATAGCATGCTGTATATATGCTAGATTTACATGGGGATTCTCACAACTGTTCTGCACAGACACATTTCTCCAGGGATAATGTTAAAAGCATTATTTATTTGCTTAGTTATTTGAATTTATTAATGCAAAGAGGACTCAGCAGAACCAAAAGCAATGTTGGAAAATCTTGTGAAGAAGTTTTTCACTTTGGGTCAGTTAACAGTCATGCTGTTTTTTGAGTCATAAAGAATATCCAATTATTAAATAAGCAGATAACTGTGGATATAAATCTCACAAAACTATAAGGTTCACCCAATCTAGAACACAATTCTTTACACATACTTAACTCTTGTCCTGTCCTTTGACCAGACATTGAGCAAGACACAGAAACAGCCCAGCCACAAGCAGTAATCCTGCAGCAAAAGAGGCCATTTGATATGATCACGAAAACCAGAAATTCAGACGCACATTAGTTGCAATGAGGAAAAACCTCATATCAGCTAATTTGCATGGCTTGGAATTGGCCAGTCGTTACATTAACTGCTAACAAGCACTTTTTTGCAGTAATGCTGCTCTTGGCTCATGCCTCACATTTGGCCAGGCACCCCCCTTATTTCTCTGCATATGCATACCTTTAAACACACACACACATGAACACATTCCCATACATCTCAATGATCCCCAATTTTACAGAACATTCCTGATTCTGCTTCTTAGTTTTTTCCTAGCCGTCATAAGTAATAGATGATTGCAGTCAGCCAATAATGGCCAGCATTAGAGTTTCATCCATCTTCTTGTTTAGAAACTGCATAATGAGGTAAGATATAGAACTTTAGAACATAAAGATTCCTGCATGTTGGATGTTCAGTTGATCAGCATTTAGCTGTCTGCATGAAGAAAGAACTAAGCAAGTCTGTTGAAGTGTTGCAGATAACAGAACTGATGCCATGAGGGGTTTCAGATGATGTTCTGTTAAAAATAATCAAGCAGGATGACACAGGTGACAGTTCTGCTGTTTCATGGGGTGAGATGTCAGATAACATTTTTGATGAGGATGGTAAAATGGAAAAGGAACCAGCTGATGTGCCAGCAGAGAATGCAGCAGTTACAATTACACAGCAGTGAAAGAAAGTCAAAGAAAAAAGCAGCAACAAACTGAGAATTTGTTTGGTTTTGTGGCAGCGGGTAATGCATTTACTAAAACATATGCAGCAGTTACAGCAAGCAAAAAAGAAAGAGAGAGCAGCAACAAACTGCAAGCAAAATTCTTTTTTTTTAAAGAAGACCAACTGTGAGAATAAGAATAAAAATGATACTGTAATGGACAAACATTATTTATGGGATAATTTGGTAAATGTTCTGGGTTTTAAAACTCAAGAAATATGGTATTTTATACATAGTGTGACAGATAATTTTTGTGACAACATTTGAAACTGATGGACTGGTGCTGAAATTTCTGGAACTGTGTAACAAAAAGAAGGACATTTTGCATGGAACAAGTATTTGTTTTCTGGTAGAAAGTTAAATGTTGAAAATGTGATTTTGCACTTTAGAACTGATAAACTGCAAGAAGATTATGCTAAAAATGCATGCAGCGTCTGTGTGAGACATTTGTTAATATTGTGAAAATTAGAGATGAGAGAAATTTATGAAATGGAGGGTGGAGGTTGAAGCTGTTCTGAAATGTGAAAAAACAAGGTGAAATACTTGCCAAGTATTATTTTTGTGGCTGGCCATTAAGGTATGCTGGCCAGCCTAAATCATGTTTCTTTTGTGAGAACTTTTTTCATTTAATTATTGATTATGACAAAGTACAATACAGTCAATGTACAGAGAAAGAAAATACAGCAAGAAGGTATGTTGTACCTGAATGCAGACTGTGTAAAAGATGGGACATGGCTACAGAAAACAGTAAATAATAAAAAAAAAGAAGGGAAAAGGGAAGAAAATGTATGAGGAAGGATAGCAAGAGGCTGGGGTGTCAGGGCAAAGAAGAAACCATAGAAGAAGAAAAAAATATGGAGGGGAAGATTGAGCAAAGAAAGTGCATGCAGGAAGAAAGGTTAAAAGAAGAGACTGACACTAATACTTTTTTTGAATTTCTAGCCAATAAAAAATCTGATTCTGAGGATCAAGAATTATTTGTATATAAACCCAGGAAAAAGTATTCAGTTGAGAAAAATAGTAAAAATAAGAAAACAAAAATTTAAAAATATTTCCCCTAAACTTAAAAAAAAATGAAAAGCAACAAATTTAGAGTACTTTCAGTAAATGTGAATAGTATTACTAACACCTTAAGAAGGATCTGGATACAAGAATGGTTTGCTAATTATGATATGGATGTTTTTTCTGTTAGAGGATGTAAGATACCTGATACCACTCACAACTGTACAGATTTTTGTATAATGTCAAGATTTTTGCCTTATATTTTGGTCTATTTCTCATAAATAAAAGTTTTCTGGCAAATCATTGGCACATTATTGAAGGTTAAAGTCAGAAAATAATGACAGACATTTAAGTTTCAGACTTCATACCTTTAGACAATTTATTCTAATGCTAAACCTGTTATTCTATCAACTTTCTAAGTTTGTAAAACAATATTTAAAAAGTGTCTCTATGTTTGGGCCTTTGTCCCCCCCCCCCCCATTATTTATGGCTTTCTCCATATTTCTTGCTCAAAGAGGTTGAGAGGTATAATTCCCGACAAGTGAAGAAAGACTGCAAACAGAAAAAATATTGAGTAGAAACATAATATCAAACTTTGGGAGGTGAACATTGCTCTGGAGTGGCTGTGTTGTATAAATAAATCAGTGAAAATACTAAATGTAATGCTGGTAAGGATGGGAAGGTTAACTGTCATGGATATGAGGTGGAGAAAGCATGTTCATAGAATTATAGCATTATATGTATATATAATTAGCAAGGAAAGAGAGAATCTGTTTTATCAAATATCTGGTGGGTGTTGAACATGAAAATGATATTTTCAGGGGACTTTATGATTTAAGGGGAACATGTATAAAGCATGAGAACTATATAAAAAAATACAAAAGGTGATAAAATGTGGTAAATTAGCTGTGTGGAATAAAATTCAATGGACTTACAGAAGGTTGGATATGGAATTGATTATTTTGCATTATTAGAAGGCCTGGGGGTATCAGATGGTGATACAGTTGTAACAGGCTTTTCAGACAATTTAGCACAATATAGACAGAGGCAATGGGAGTATATGAAAACAGGAAAGGAAATAAAAATAATAAATGAGAAATTATGGGATGCAATTGGACAGTGGGAAGTACTGCAGTTAAGGAAAAACCATATAACCATGATAGACGTCTATAAAAACAGGTCTGAATGGTGGATTGAATTTAAAAAGAAGTAGAAAAAGCAATTTTTCAATGGCAGAAAGGTGTAAGAAAGAAAAGAAAAGCGAAGTGTGGGGAATAAAATGCAGTACTATCTTTAAAACTGCAAGTCTGTACTTAACTCAGCTTGTAATACAGTTGATTGCAGGCACACAGCAGCCAGCCAAACAGCTTAGATATTGAGCAGTGGCTCTACTCGACAGAGACGCTGGGAACTAAGGTCGGGTGGCACGATGCCAGGGCAATCCTATGGGCTAGGCTTGTAAAGGCTCCAGAACCATTAGCATAGAACACACCTATGAACCTATGAAATGTATAGAAATGTATTAGAGAATTTAGAGAATAATACAAAACAGTATTATGATAAGGAAAAAATACAAAAGAAATCAAGAAAAAATGAAGGCATTACTGTTTAGACACAGATATTATTTACAAGGCAGAAGGGAGGAGGTAGCAACATATTTGGGTAAAATAGTAAAGGAGGATATCAGTATAATAAGGGAACTGAAAAATGTAAAAGGAGAGGTAAAAAGAACACAAGAGCAAATTATGAGTATTGTAGTACTGCATGTGGAAAATATGTATAAGAGTAAAAAGATGGAAATAACAGAAATTAGAAAGAAAAGGAAATCCAGAATGAGTTAAGAAGGATTTGAAAAAATAAATTATTATCAGTGAATTGGATGAAGTACTTGGGAAAGTAAATGTTGATTTCAGTATCAGGCCCAGATGGTATACGGTATGGAATGTACAAGAAATTAATGGACTGACAAAGAGAGTATTTTGTAAATGCACTGAATGAATGGTTGAAGGAAGGGTTTGCTTATGAAGAGTTATTTAATTGGATATTAAAATGTATATGGAAGAAAGATAAAAAGAATGAAATATAAAACTGGAGACCCATCACATTAAATAACATAGATTATACTTTTTATGAGAATAGTACAGAAGAGAAATGGAAAGAGGAATAAGGAATATTATGGAAAAATGTATATATGGTATAAATGGGAAGAGATGTCAAGAATTGCTATGGTTTGTGAAAGAAATTGTACATGATATTATGATTAAAACAGAGGATGTGAAACTTATGGAAGGTGATATTAGCAAGACATTTGACACAGGAGGACATGATGCTTTGTGGGATGTTATGAAGAAGTATGGAGTAGGTAACAGAATTAGGAGACTGTGCATGTCAGCATATCAAAATAACAGATTGAGAGTTTAAGTGAATGGGTAACTGAATAAAGAAATACACATGAAGTGTGGTTTAACACAAGGATGTCCCATGATTGGACTATTGTTTGCATTCTCAAAATGTCACCAAATGGATTGTCAACTGGCTCGCAGATAAGATGCAGATAATCAAAATAGGGGAACTTACTTCCACAAAGAGACCAGTCACCAGTGGAGTCCCCCAGGGTTCTGTGCTGATAACTCTCCTATTTGGCATCTACTTTTCTGAAGTACAAATAGATACCAAAAGGCTCTGGCTGACTAGGTTTGCAGATGACTGTAAGTTCGGAGCAGGCATTGAATCTCCAAATGATGACTTAGTCATTCAACAGGATGGTTTGTCTCAAATAAATAACTGGTGTCAAAATCATGGTCTGAAACAAAATGCCGAAAAAATGCATTATTGTATAGTCTCAAAAGTCATCTATCCCACAGAAATACCAAACTGACAATGGGTCTATATTATAACATCGAAGTTCTTAAACATCGAATGTTATAATATCGAACCCCAAACACCGAAATATGAAAACATCGAACAGTCAGAATAGCGAATTTTTTTTTCCCAGGGAAAAAATCGCTATTCCGAGAAACATACACACAACACAAACACACACAAAAAACAGTAATCCACACACATACACTTAAAATCCTACACCTAAACCTAAACTAAACTTTACATACACTACTAGCTATCCACTTACCTTAACCTAACCCTAACCCTAAGGTCCGTCACTATCGCACACTCACCTCACCCGTGCCCTAACCCTAACTCACCTAACCTGCCCCTAACCTACACACAACCACACACTTACCTGACCTGCACCCTAACTCACCTAACCCACCCCTAACCCTAACTTACACACAATCGCACACTTACCTGACCCGTGCCCTAACCTTAACTCACCTAACCCGCCCCAACCCTAACATCCACTCAACCGCACATTTACCTGACCCGCTCTCTAACCCTAACTCACCTAACCCGCCCCTAACCCTAACCTACACACAATCGCACACTTACCTGAACCCGACCCTTAATGTTCCAACATATCGAACGCTGAAAACAGCAAAGCCACAGCAATAGCCCACCGAATTCTTTCCCTGGGAAAGAATTCGGTGTCTTGCACCTTCGCTTATTTCAGCGTTCGACGTTACGGGTTCGATATTATAACATTCGATGTTTATAAAATTCGATGTTATAATATAGACCCACTGACAATACACCCCTATGAACTGACCCAGTTGTTTGGGATTTGGGAACGTATGTAGACAGTGATGTAACTTTTGACCAACATATGTCTAGTGTTGTAAGGAACTCCTTCCACGTTGTCCAGCTTATAAACAAGGAGATTGTGTATAGATCTAGGGATGTCATTGCCCCCCATTACTCAGCCCTCATTAGGTCAATCATTGAATATAATGTCCCCTTTGGCATGTATCTGTCCAGACACATCCAATAATTGGAATGCCCACAGAGATAACTTACTTAAAGGGTACAAGGCTTGAACAACATATCTTAAATGGGCCAACTCAAAGCCCCATTACTACACACGGTATCCTACAGAATTAAACGTGTATAGGGTATTAAAGTGGCTAAAGGAAGTGAATGAGAAATTAAAAGTGAAAATGTTTAAATTTAAGTATGAAAAGTTCTGGGAGACAATGAGAATAAGAAAAAGAGGTGACCTGTGTCTGGAATAAAAGGCATTCTCTGACCTGTTACTGATGGATTTACTGCTCATCAGCAAGTCAAATGGCATCAGAAATACTCAGTCTAGGGATCTAAACCTCTTCTGCAACATCAACAGAATGGTTTGGAGGGACAAGTATATCTCACACAGGACACCACTACTGTGGAACAGACTCCCCATCCACATAAAACAAAGTTCATCCCTGTCCATTTTAAAGCGCAACTTAGATCTATGGATGGGAAAGAGAAAACTTACCCTTGGACTGCCACCTGTACTATTAATGGACAGAGACAGCTACTAAATACTTTGTCCCATGCATGGGTCCCCACAAATTATCTATGATATGATCCCAATTATTCTTACTAGGGGTGATGTATATAATTATCAACCACGGGATGGGTAAGACCAATCTATATCCAAATGGATAGGTTATTTTCAGCACAAAAAGGAAAATTGAATAGGCTTAAAATGGCCTGCAAGGACAGCTAGCCTAGTAATTACCTATGAAACTACTGGTAATGAAAGCCATAGTAAGTGAAGTAGCTTATAAAATGAAAGATGAATGAAAGAGGCGGTGATTCCAGTAGTTTTGACATAAGCAGACAATATAGCTGTAGTTGTTAAGTATAACATTTGGATGACAAATGTGATGGTTTCTCTGAATGGGTATTTAAAGGAAATGGTAATTTTACTGAATAAAGATAAAGGTAAGAATTTGGGTGATGTGGTAAAATTGGAGGGTGTATTTTTCAGTGAATGATGTATCTTGTCATGGTATAAAATTTGGGGAAAAACAATACAGGTATAATACAATGGGAGGGTTTGATGAAAGAAATGTGTCTTCTGTGGAGGATGTATAGATTAGCACTCATGAAAAAGGTTTATCTGGTGAATTCTGTATTAATGGGAAAAAAGTAACATATATGTCAAATGTTTATATTATCCCAGAAAAATATGAAAAGGAAATTGTGCATCTGGTGTTTTCCTTCATATGGGGTTCAAGATTAAACTCTGTGAAAAGTGGTGTGTTGTATAGGAGTAAAGATGAAGGGGGATTGGTGTTAAACTTGTACAGGGCATTAAAGTTGGTAAAGAAAGAAAATGAGAAATTAACAGTGAGAATGTTTATAAGTACAAAAAGCTCTAAGAGACAATGAGACTAAGGAAAAGTGTATGTAAATGAAGAAATTAAAAATATCAAGAAAAATACTAACATGGAAAATAAAAACTGATGATATAGAAAAAGATAGAAGGTTGTGTTATAGTAATGTGATGACACAATATTATTATGTAAATCTATGGGATCATTTAACAGAAAAAGTGATTAAAAAATTTAAAAGAAGGAAAAAGTGGTGTACCAAGGTAGTAAAGTGACAGGATTTCCTATGGAGACTGGTAATAAATACGTTACCTGTAAAAGTAAATATGCCATATAAAAAAAGAGTGTATTTATTTTGTGAGGGGAAGAGACAAGAAAGCATGTTTTTTGAATGTAAAAGAGTGATGAAACACCAGAAAAGCTGTGTGAAGAAAATTATTTTGAGAATATTAATGACATAAACAGTATAGATATGAATATGATTATGTGTGGCTATTATAAGAACAAGAAGGAAGAATATGCGAGAAGAGTAGATACAAATTTATTTGACTTAGTATGTGTTATTTGGAATGAAAGACTGAATGTAATTTTGTTTAACAGGAAATGGATTTTGGCAGATATATTGTGAAAAATTAGATTATGATTGTAGAAGAAGGAGTAGGGGTCAGTTATGGAAAAACAATGAGGATTTTATAAGAAAAATGATAATAGTTAAAAATAGAAATGTGTATATATATGTGCCTATAAATAAGCACATTTTGAAAATATGTAAATATGTAAAAATGCTTTGTGTTGGTTAAATATATGAACACTACACTTTTCGATAGGTGCCATGGGATCTTTCACATCCACCAACTCAAGCAGATGGGGCCTCAGTTTAACATCACTTTTAAAGGAAAGCACTCCCAGTAGTAGTGAAGCACCCACATTACCCCCATTGTACTGATCTGCAGTATCAGCTATCACTCTATCTAGAGCAGGAATAGAGCCCACAGACTTCTTTACCAAAGGCAAGTGTGCTACTTGTTGTACCACTTGTGTGACTTGTCAGTTCTTCAGCTCTTCTGACCAGCTTTAAGCCAAAAGGTATAATAAAATTTAGTTTTTGCTTTTATTTTGGGGATTATCAGTGTACCTATTCCATTTTGTTTTCTAGTCCTTGGTTTTTAAACATTCTTGAACTGCACGACTGTATACTTTTCATCAAAACTTAGCTAATACAATACGCGCACTGCTCTTCATATTTTGTTAGCTTTTTATACAATTCTATGACTTCAGCAATATCTCTGTTACTATCAGATGCAAAATAGCAGAACTTTCTCAAAGGTTACTCTTCAATATCAGTGAAGAACACTGTATGAAAAAAGGCTACGCTTGGTACAGTTCCCTGTAGTGTCTAATTGGTCACATTTTGTTTACTTCATTACTTTCTTATTCAGAATAGACGGCATTTGCCAGCATACACCATGACACTTGTTCTTTGGTGATTTCTCAGATTTAGTCTGCATTTAGGTCTGATAACTGCCTTCCAATTTCCTTTGTTAAATGTCACCCAATGCCCTCCAGCATACATATATTGATCAAGCATCTGTAACACTCACAACCCAAACAGCTCTAACAGCCACCCTTCAGCCATCCACCCAGCTCTAGCACATATACTTCAGCTATTAGTGTCACTTACTTTCCTACCATCTCTGACATTTGTCATCCAGACTAACAATAATTCTCCAGCCTACTTTGGCACCAGTCTCCCAATGCACCTGGCACCCAGCTCCTAAGTCGTCTGTCACTTAGCAACCACTTATCTCTGTCACATCTCTCCCAATTCCTGCTGTCGCCCATCCACCAAACAGATCCAGCTAATCCCCTAAAAAGCTCCTAATACCTATCCTTCATCCAGGTTTGAAAATGGATAGAACAAGAAACAAGAAATAAAATCCTGCTGGAAAAAAATTATTCTCCAACAGAGTTGAAACATACAGGGAGAATCTGATAAAAGGAAGTTCACTGCCTTGTGGCAATAAATTAATCCCCCATGAAGACTAAGAGAAAAAAAAAAAAACAGCCACTATATTCATTAACGTCTAAACATGGATAAAATAAATATGACAAAAAAGTCAAGTAAATGTAGAAACAGCTGTTACAAGGACCTTCCATTCCCCTCCCACTCCTTAATTGCAGCTATTATATATCTGTTCTGGTCAGCACTGAACCAAAAAGGTTTGAGAGAAAACTTAAAATGCATTCCAATGGCTTCTGGGGCCTTGTGACCCCTACAACCCTGGGTTAATTCAATTATTTCCTCTACAGTTATAAAAGTAATATCTGGCTTGTAATGATGCATATAAAGGATGCAGGAAAACAGCTGAAGAGTAAGGCAAAATGTGGATATGTATAGGAAAAAGCAATCTGGATATTATAAGGGGGCCTGGTAGTGCAAGTAGTACAAGAGGTGTTTAAATCATACTCGCTTTTTAACCTTATAGCAAATGTGTTACTCATCCCTTTTTCAAGAGAAATACATAAAATGTGCCTGAACAGGTCCTGACTAGTTTATCACTGTCAACTTAAATTTTGCAGTTTTAGTTTGGTAGATCCAGGAAGTTATACTGACCTTTCCTTCAGATGTGATTTGAGATCCTCAGTCCGTGTGAATGCTCCCAGCTACCAAGACTTACATAGTTTTGGTTTTCTCACCTCTCCAATCATCTCAGGTGTTTCGGTATCCTAACCACAACCCAGTACTGTCCACATTCATTCCTCACATAAATCCTTTTCTGAGATGAAAGCTATATGTAGGACCCTGATATTGTCATGCTTATAGATGGCAGAAGTCTCTTCTGTATGCCCTGTACTCAGTGCCATTTTCCCTGTCAAGTGCATGATGAGCAATACATCAATGCAAATAACGAAACAATACCCTGCCAGTTCAAGATACTATACAAAACCCACCTACAGCTAATTTTTCATTCATTTACATTAATCAGCAACCTCCACTACTGACCACAACCCAAACTGGATAGCTGCAAAATTATCACTCTGTGAAAACCAGCAAATTTTTAGTGTCAGCCATCAGTCATCCAGCCTCCTCCTCACCCACAAAAGTCCAGCTCCTGGTCAGCACAGTTATTCAAACTATCCCTTAAGCCAAGCACTTGTGCTCATGGGAGACGTCAACTTAAACCATAACATTTATAAATGGCTACCTGATATCAGCCTACCCAAATAATAACATAACCAGCAAGAACAAACCATGTCTAAAAACTATTGTTTATTAGACCTACTGATAACTAATATCCCAAACAAACTTTTCTCTATAATAGTGCCCCAACACTTTGTATACACTACCACACTCCAGTAAACTTCACAATTAACAGCACAAAAAAAACTTTACCTAATATTGTCACCTTCAGACTCAATCAAGACCAACATCATGAAACTTAAAAGTACTCTACAGCAGACAGATGAGATACTTATTTTCATCTGCCATAATGCAGAACTGGCAGCTAATGTTCTAACTGTTTCCCTTCTATTGATGCAAAAAAAAAAAAAACACATCACCTTAGTCTCACACCTTCACAAACCTAACCAAAATACATGGATGATCAAAGAATTAAAAACTCTCTTCTAACTTCTAAGATCATAAGTTTCGATGTAATGCTTTTGTCATGAAGGCGATTAAAAAAAAACACTAACTTCACAAAATGTGTAACTATTAGAGCTTAGAACTGAAGACTTCTCTGAAGTCAAAGCCAACAACAAGGGCCTCTGATGGGCCAGGTTTGCAGATGATTTCAAATAAAGTGCAGTCAGAGAATCTCCAAAAAAAATCCCAGCAGATAACCCACCATGATCTAACAGTCCATACCCTTTGTTTACACAAGCAAGTAGTGAGTATGTTCTCCACCCTTTCAAACAGATCTATAACCTCTACCTATATCTGTCCTTACTATAGGGAAAGATGCCATTGTCAAGCCTATACCAAATACCAAAACGCATCTTACTTGTTCAGACTTTAGGTTAATATTTATACTCCACAACCAGGGAAAGGTTTATAAAAACGTGCAGGTCTTTAGGAAAAAAATAAAACTACTAGTAGTACTTCAGCAATCTAAGGCTAACCAAGGATTACCATATACTTAGCCATCCTCTAAATCAACATTAACTATACTACAGAACGATACTTAATTCCCTCACATTTTCTTTCATTCCCCAGTCTAAATCCTGCTCCAACCTATATTGCCCTATTATTCAAATTTAGCAAATTACATTTGTCTTATTACTAAGTTTCAATGATATCATATCAATGTAACCCTTCTCCTTCCTGATCTTCACCCTCATGTCCCTTCATATATTTTCAGCTCTCGCCTTCATACTCCTGACTAGAAGTTCAAGAGTCATTTCTTCTTCACTATATCTTCATTTGTATTAATCATTTGTTTGTTTGCAAGTATGTTTTTGTATAAGGACTTGTACACATGGACTGAATTTGAAATTGATCCATTTGTGTCAGCGCTCTACCACAGCCAACAAATTTAAATTAAATAAAATAAAATAAAACAAATAAATAATTTAGGACAAATGTGTAGATGTCTGTAAGTATGTATTGTATAGGGGTAAGTCAGCATACACATATTTATTAACACTATCTATGGAGTATCCCTTGGTCATCAGCTGAGAGCAATTAGTTATGCTGAGACCTCTTGTCCTCTCCCACTCATGATAAGTGTGCCCTACCCTACAGTCACCTAAGCCTTGCCATCTTCTGGACAGACTTTCCAGTATCTGGGCTGTTAGTCATCAGCAGTATGAATAATACTTTCCTCTTCACCATCAAGCCAACTTTCGTTTGAGCACCTTTATGAAGTCCTGACCTTAACATTGCTAATGCAGTAACTCAAGGGAAGACATACCTTAGTTTGCAATATTTTTTTCACAGCTTCTGCTATCTCTGTGACATTGTTGCTGTCCACTGTCCATACATATGGCTTGCCAATGTGATGTTCTGCATATGGATGCTGGGAAGTGACCTGAAAAAAGAAATATACTTAACTTCATAGCATAGCCTTTATTCTCTTATAAAATATTTTGAGATGCCTATTACAGCACATAATGTCATGCTGACAGGTCCAAGTTCTTGAGTCACACTGACCAGTAACTGATCCGACAAGACTTTAAGAAAGTCATATTTAAAACACCTAAATATACAAGCCAGATTTGAACAATAGTGTCTGTAACATATATGCCATATCTATTTTGTTATTTATTTAACATGTGCTAATCAGTAGGAGGACTTGTCCAAACCTTTTACAGATACAACCCAAAAGAGGTAGGCAAGTACAGGCTACATAAACAAGTAATAAACATTCATACATGTTAGATACATTAAGATCAGTTTGTCTAAAAACATCTAGAGGAGTTAAGACAATAACACATGAGAGTATTCAGAATAGCCATCAAATAAAGCAGTGAAGAACCTGAACCTCTCAGGGTTCAGTATAGGGCAGGCTTATCCAGTATTTGTGAAGCACTTGCATTTGTTTTCATTTGCCAGGTGAGCATGCAGTAACTTCTTGAAAAGTATAATATCATCTATGTGACGGGGGCTATTTTGGAGAATGACCTCTCATTTTCTTATATGTATTCACAAATAATACAGAAGGGGAAGTGTGTAGTTGCATGCAATCTGTGTCACAAAGAGTAGTTGATGTTCTGACTGGACGATTTGTTAAGAAGGGGAGGGCAATATCTGTGATGTAGTATTTTAGAGGTAAGAGTACTGAAAAGAAGAGAAGCCTTGGCAGTAAGAGGCAGCCAATATAAACTCATTTGGGTAAAATGGTGTTCCTGTACTGCTGGCCATTGGAAGAAGGTGATATTTTGTCCAGAACAAGATACAATAATGCGAACAACATATTCTAATATGTGTACAGAAACATTAATATGAATGAATCATATAGATTCAGGGGTATGGATGTTAGATATTCTTTATGAAGTGTTGAATTGACATGCAGCTTTAGTTATCTGTGTTTCAGTGTGCTTATGGAAGGTTAGCTGAGGCTTGAAGAGAAGTCAAATATTTTTGCTGAGTAACAAGGGGCAGTGAGGTGCCTGAAGTGTCATCAAAATTTATACTGGGGAACTTAAGTCTTTGAGCTGTACCAAAAAGCACTACAGAGATGTTTATGGTGTTTATGGACAGTTTATTAGGTTGGAGCCAATTCCAAATGACTGCAAAGCCACTTTGTAGTAAGCTCATAGACAATAAAGGAAGATTATTTGCTAGCCCTGGTAAAAAAGCAAGCTGTTTTGCTTATATAGAGGGAAAAGAGAAGAGGACCTAGTATCGAGCCTTATTGGGCACCAATGCATGTATTACATGAAATACAGACTTTATTAGGCCCTGCTATGGTAAAGGAACATTGGGAGAGATAACTATAGAACCATTGTATGACCTCAGCTGAAAGTCCAGTTTCACTCAGCTTATTAAAAGAAGTGTGTGATCAACCAAATCAAAGGGTTTTTTAAGTCTACAAAAATGGCTCCAGTAAGTTTACCTTCTTCCACATGACTGTATGTGTGTTTAGTGAGTGGAAGAGCTGGGCAAAATCCATAGTGCTTATTAGAAAGAATATCATAAGTTTGATGTATTCCAACATTTTCTCATTGTTAAGCTTCCTGAGTATTTTGACAAGGGGACAAAGTTGAGGTCAAAAATCAGAAGACTAGTCGGGAAAAGGAGTTTGGAGCAGAGGTAAAACTAAAGCATGCTTGAAACTGTAAGATCGGACTTTCATGGTTAGAAAAAAGTTGAATATGTCTGTATCTGCGGGATATAATCACACTGTATCTTTTCTAAGAGATTTTGGACCTAGGTTTTAGAAAAAAAACTTAAAACTGAGTTGTGGGTATTGAAGCACTTTATATAAAGTGTGGGATGGACTATTAAGTGGGTTGCAGTTAAACAGAGTGCTATTACTGATGGGATATTGTCTCAAAGCAAAGGTAAAACAAACTTGGTCTCAATCATATTAAATAAGAAGAATGTATTTTGCTGCTTCATTTCTAAATAAGTTTAACTTGTTTAGTGTTACATATCTGCCAGCCTTTCTGACATCTAGCCAGTCTGCTGTTTATCCTTTTAGTGAAAGTTCTGATCTGATAGTGCAGTGGACCCAGACACAAACTAACAACATTTTAGCAAATCCTAAAGAAGGTACGCCTGAAATAAGAAATAAAGATAAACTTGCAAAACATCCAGAAAAAAAATAATGTGGCAGCAAACTTTCAAAGAATAAAAACAAGCACTAGAATGGTACAGTTTAAGTTACTCTTATTTATTTTGTTTATTTGTTGGTTGATGGACACTGGTAATAAGAATACCCACCTGTCTCATATGTGATAAATGTGGATTTAGGTTCATTCATTTACCCATTTTTCATATCTGCTTTATCACATTCATAGTTATGGAGAACAGGAGCATATTTCGACAGGCAGTGAGTGTAAGGAAGAAAATATTTCTGGATAGGATGCCAGCCTGTTGCAGGGCACATGTATACTCATACTCACACTGCATATAAGAGACGGGGTGGGGCAACTATAAATATACTCAATCTCTTACCAATGTGCCATTGGGGCAGTCGGGAGAAATCCTGAGCACCTAGCCAAAATCAACACAAGAACAGGGAAGACATAATACATTACATAAGGGCACCTCTGGAGTCTAATCAGAGGAGCAAGCACTGAAAGATAGCAATTCTGACTGCTGCACCACTGCATGTCCCTGTATGGAACTAAGTGATTAAGTAAAATACGATCACTTCAGTATAAGCCATTTAAAGAAAGACTACAAGAAAGGAAGAAGGCTAAGATGTGACAGAAATACTTAAATACTTTCTGGAATCCAGATTCTGAGTACACTATTTCAAAGAGATATATGTTAATAATAGGAAACAGTTTAAAATGCAAGGTAGAAAACTCAAAGCAGACATAACATAGCATTTATTTCACAGAAAGGGTGGTAAATAACTGAAAAACAATCTTCGTGAAGTGATTGTAGCATAAAAACAGTAACACAATTCAATAATTTGCAATGCAGACATAAGGCTGTACTTAAGCTGTGTGGAAGAAAAATAAAAAGAAGCTGTTGTTTAATAAGGGTCTATTGTTTAGCCAGAGTGCAGGGAAAAAGGTAAGAAATAAGCTGCTGCTTTAGTAGAATCTATAGCATATTCACAATGGAGGGAAATGAGCAATACAAATGGGTCAAGTACTCCTTGTCTGTCATCAAAATCTATATTTCAGCATTTCTATGGTGGCCAGTAAAGCATAAGTAAACCAGCAACACTGCAGTACAGATGCCAGAGTCAACATACAATTAAATGTAATTTACAGCTTAAGCAGTTAAAGTCAAATATGGTGATAAATGCAATTCTCAAAAAACATGAGAATTAAATGACTCCTAACAGAAAAGGCAGGGAGGGACAAATTTAAATGACGTCTAACAGAAAAGGCAGGGAGGGACAAACTCTACTGTAAGTATTACAGGGAGGAGTACTACTGTAGGTCAAGGATGGTAGATCTTTCAATGAAACAGGACATTACAGAATTAAATTTAAAAAATGATACCATATCCATGAGGAATCCCTTATATACATCCTTGAAGAAATTGAACATAAGAGTATCAATTAGAGAAATGAAAGAGGGACTTCCAAATCTTAGGTGCAATGATTAGAAAGGACTGACCTCATCGTTAGCCATGATGTCACTGAGCAGAATGGAAAATTATAGAAAATAAGGGCTGCCAGACGTCCTTGTTATAATCAACCATGCGTGTCTTTGTGTGCTTATATATATATATATATATATATATATATATATATATATATATATATATATATATATATATATGTGTGTGTGTGTGTGTGTGTGTGTGTGTGTGTGTGTGTGTGTGTGTGTGTGTGTGTGTGTGTGTGTGTGTGTGTGTGTGTGTGTGAATAATCAAATGTTTGTAATATTGAATCTCTGTAATGCTGGAAAGCGTGATCAAATAATTATATGATTGGTTTCTTTAGGCATTACTTTGTGAGATGTAGCAGAGGGGTGCATGTGAATTTACCTTTCCACACTTTAGTGTGATCTCAGTGTCATTGATATGGGGTTGTCGACTTTTTCGCCTCAGTATTATAAAAGTCGTAAAAGTCAGGTAAGTGGGATAAAAAGCATTCCAAATTGTACACCTAGCATTTTATATGACTGATAATATACAATCAGTAACCTATCAGGGCAGCAAGGGGCAGGTTAAGCATCATGCAGGGCAGATAATGTTCAGGGTTTTGATATGAAGAACATGGATACATGTAATGCACAAGGCACTCAGGAATGCATAAGATGTAGGAATGGATGTTGATGAAATCACTATTCTAATAAAAGACTGCTGAGAAAAGCAAAGATGTAGTAACGTGGTGCTGAGAGAAGCAAGCAAATGGCAGAATGCTATGGCTCCAGAAGAGATTAATTACAAGTAGGAAGTACAATGTATCAGGTAGGTCATACATAATATAGTGGGTGCATAAAGGTAGGAATGGGTGAAGAGACTATACACAAAGGAAAGAAATAATTAGATGTAGGTTGATGTCATAAGTTAAAGGACCTGGGAAATCAAATAGACATTCAGAAAATGACAGGAGGTAGAAACAAGGCCGGAGTAGAGGGAATACAGCAGAGTGTTGCTGCCTTTACAATAACATATATTTCAGGCTCAATGACTTTTATTAAAATCTGATGAACACCATAATAGCCAGGGAGTCCATGATCTGCCCTGGTCTCAATGCACTATAAAAATATACAACAGAGAATGAACGGAGCTATCCAAAGCATTGCAAAGAATAGTTGTTAAGGTCCATAGATCTCCAACACATAGCCTAACTGGCTGACTTGTCCTGTTCGGGTTAAAGTGGAATACCAATATGAAAAGATTGCAGAACTAAATCTAACTGAGTTTAATATTAAACAACACTGTTATCACTTCTTTATAATCAGTTCTAGGTACTCCTGGGAATGCAGTGGAGAAACCATAATATCTAAGATACAGAGTCACCTATCTACCTACTGCTTACATCTGAGGTCAGCTTTACTTTACATTTTGCTAACATTTTTGCTGTTTTGTTAACAGTATCAAAACACTGCCTTCAAACTTTGGTAGACAACAAACAAGGCATACTGATTAGTCTGAAAAGAATGGCATATCTGCAGTTTGTGAATACATGTTTAAAGGGGATTAGAGATAGCAGCTGAAAGCTGTCAGTATAGAAGCAATGACCCTGGCTGCATCTTGCTACCGAATGCACACTTCTGATAAATAACATTCAGGCAATCTGTGTAGTAACCTGCTCAGTATCATCTGTGGAAGTTAATACTGCAACATTATTAAAAGCACAACTTCAAAGCCACACACAGTAGGCTAGTCTTCTTCCATTGTTTACAGCTGATCAGTTTCAGCTATTTATATCCACATAATTTTTAGCACAATGGTATGATCTAATAAACAGAAGAAATCATCAGTGTTCAAAAATACAGTATGACAGAAATGTATTAAAGAAATGTCTTACAACTACAGGGGGAACATACCTCTCTGGATGTTGGTTTCCCTTTGTAGAAGTCAGTGTTCAGGGAACTGTGTGCAGGCTTAAACCTGGGCTGTATAAAGACACAGCCAAGAGCTATAGCTTCCAGAGGAGCAGGTCCCTCATATGGGAATCCCAGGCCAATGAAGAGCTGAAAAAGAATACATTTTGATACAGTGATCTTCTAATTATTCCACTTTATTGTTTCTAAAAATAATGAGTGCACCTCTTAGCACAAACTACACCAAACATCAATTTCACAACTTCACACAACATTTATAGCAGGGCTGTGTTGAACAAATAAACGTAACATGAAATCTGTGTGTATTTCATGTGCAGATCCCTACATTCTGGTGTTGTTTCGTCAGATTTGTTTGGGCATAAAGAATACAAGGCATTACATCTTTTTGATTGCAACATTCTGCATCAATTACAATTCCCAGAAGAAGGAGAGAGGGCATTGCAGTAAGTAATTAGGTAATCTCACATAACCTTGTCTGCAACCTGGTTAAAGAAAAAATTAGAGCAGTTTTTACCAAATGTGATCACTATGGAGATATTAATTAAGAGGATAATTGCTAACTTTAGTTTTATCTGTACATATCAGGTATTTTATTGTATGCATTTGTTAAGCAGTTAATCCCACAGAAGACGAGTGTCCCTTGGGGGGGGGGGGGTAACACAGATTTAGTGACTTGCTCAAAGTCACACAATAAGCAAATGCAGGTGGAAAGAATCAATCCCTGTACCCTTTGGTTACATAATGCAGCTCATTAAATAAGCAAATCATCTACATTATCTGCAGGCTATTCCAATTTACTGAAAAAGCACTTTGCTTCAAGTATGTTTTGTCAAATCAAAACAGTAAAAACATGGAATTTTCAAGTAACATGTTCCAACATTAAACAAGTTTTTTTTTGCATGGAGACATAGCTACTCCAAATAATCATCATGATTAGATATCTGAGTAAATTTTTAAGTAATGAAGGGCAAAAATGGAAATGTGATTAAAAGAATCTCTATATGGCAAAAACGTCTAGCCCTGCAGACTATGTCCCAGTGCTTCATGTGGTCACGTGTCTTTTGCAGATGCCCCATCAGAGAAGGTGAAATTATGTTTCTTTACTTGAAGTGAATTCGACAGCTGTTGTATGTGACAATTCCATCTGTGCATTGATGGAACTGGAATAGGAGAAACATTGTGAAACGTAAAGTTTGATGTAAAAATGCCCATTGAAGTTAAACAATCTGTTGCCCCATCCATTCATCATGAATATACTAAAGACATGACATGACTTCACATTAAAGCAGTGAGTGCGAGACGAGAAGGAAATCAGTATGATTCGTAACACTTAACAGGCTGGATATCCCGGGTAGCTGGAAGTGTGTAAAGCTGATGGCTCTGCAGTTTTGCATGAACAAATTATGACCACAATGCTGCTTACATAAAGAGCCAAAGAGGTTTTAAAGAAAGCAATAAAGACATGGTAGACATTTATGTGGTGCAGTAGTTGGTGACAATGGAAGATAAGACTTAAAGAAGAAATCTGAGACTTAATGGTATACTTAAAGGTGAATAAGGACTTGATTTGTTGCACTGTTGAGACAAAGATGACTGTGCAGCTGCCATTAACACAATCTGAATGGGAATATGGTAAACCAAAGAACATTTAAGTTCATTTTGTATCATGCTATGAAAAAGAATAATTTCTAAAGCAGTTTTGGCACCTGGCTTAATGTTAATGATTCTTGTTGACCTACAAATGTGGATCTAGAAATTAGGCTAAAGCCGAGAATGCAGTTTGTGGAGGAGATTAAAGAGTGCAATCATTGAAAAATTATAGACTAACTTTCATGGCAGTACTGAAAGTGCATTTATTGGAAGGAATGTTAATGCTCATCACTGAAGATCAGGTAGTTAAGAAGTTAAAAGCATTACCTTTCCGGTTAACTAATACCAGAGATTTTACAACCCTAGTTGGAGTAAAAGACGAATGGGAAGAACACTCTAAGCTAAGTGAGACAGAAAAAGATGTTTTGTGTACCATGACTGGAGCATGATGATTTGAGAGGAAATCCACTACATAATTGCAAATATGACTGTTGCCTTATACTTACAACTGCAGTCAATTATTAAAGTATTCATTTATAATATAATGATGTTTAGTATCTTTTCATAGTTTTATAGTCATACTGTTTCCAATTCCAGTTCTTTGCGAGAGGCTTTTTTTATTTATACTTCTATACTGTTCCCTTAATTCAGTGTGGCAACATTATGTACCCTCATTATTTTCAATGGTTTTGAATTGCAATTGAATAAAACAGCAAATCATTTTAATTTTTATTTTGATAATTGGAGTTATTTTTGCCTTTTTTCCAGTGTAACATATCATAGGAACATCATGGTTTAGCCAGTTAATGTGTTTGATAAGGGTGTGTTCAAGCCGAATATTACTCAGATGTGCACAGGGATGTCACATTAAGTTTTATATTAGTAGTCTTGTGGAGTACAGCTCAGTCCGTGAGTTCAATAATGTGGCAGGCATGATGCAGGCTGTTTCAATAAATATAATACAGGCCATGACAGGGAAATGTAACTGTTACTGGAAGTTTGTAGGAATATATGGTAATAATGTTAAAGTCTATAATTTATTCTCATGCATTATAAATAAGTGATAATAAAGATGGGACATGGCATAGTTGGCTTATGTTTAGGTCACTATTATGTAACAATGGCATTGTACTGAAGATAAAAAAGAGAAATGAAGTATAGTAAATTATAATCATTTTCCATTATTCTGAACTGAATGTATATGAAAAGCTATGGCCTAGTTATTAAACAATCTCTTCAGATGTTAGAGGACAGTGTTCATATATTTGCCAGTTCTTGCCATTTTGCATCTTTTAAACATGCTATGTCATAAGTGTTTATAACTTGACAATAACTTTAATTGCTTTTGCAAATTACACCTACCTGTACAGGTAAACTTAATGACACAACCATAAGGGAAGCTAGAAATCTGCCAGTGTTTTCTCATAACTGTTAAATTATTAGAACTGTAGTATTCACACATTCATTGGATCCCACTCAAATATATTTTAGACAAAACATTTTTTTAATAATTTAGTTCCTCATTTTCAGAATTTGATTGCTAAATAAGAGCTGGATGCATCATGGACTGATGTAGCTTATCAATATTCTTAATATTCCAATAATACTGTATTAAAATAATTCTCTGATAGGTTTTTCTTATCTTCTGCATAATGATATGTAGTGCTTAAAGTGCAATAATGCAATTTTATCTTCATTAGTTTAAGCAACCATGCTCTTTGTCATCATCTTTCGGCTGTTCTCTTTAGGGGTCGCCACAACGGATCATCTGTTTCCATTTCTTCCTTTCCTCTGCATCATGCTCTGTCACACCAACCACCTGCATGTCCTCTCACCACATCCATAAACCTTATCTTATGCCTTCCTCTTTTCCTGTTACCTGTTAGCTTCATCCTTAGCATCTTTTTCCCAATATACTCAGCATCCCTCCTCAGCACATGTCCAAACCAACGTAATCTTGCCTCTCTGGCTTTGTCTCCAAACCTTCCAGCCTGGGCTGACCCTCTAATATACTTATTCCTGATCCTGTCCACCCTCGTCACACCCAGTGCAAATCTTAACATCTTTAACTCTGCCACATCCAGCTCTAACTCCTGCCTTTTTGTCAATGCCACTGTCTCCAACCCATATAACATAGCTGGTCTCACTACCCTCTTGTAGACCTTCCCTTTCACTCTTACTGGTATTCGTCTGTCACAAATCACTCCTGACACTCTTCTCCACACACTCCATCCTGCCTGTACTCTCTTCTTCACCTCTCTTCCACACTCACCATTACTCTGAACTATTGATCCCAAGTATTTAAACTCGTTCACCTTCGCCACCTCTACTCCTTGCATCTTCACCATTCCTCTGTCCTCCCTCTCATTCACACACATATATTCTGTCTTAGTCCTGCTGACCTTCATTCCTCTTCTCTCTAGAGCATATCTCCATCTCTCCAGGGTCTCCTCCAGCTGTTCCCTACTCTCACTACAGATTACAATGTCATCTGCAAACATCATAGTCCACGGGGACTCCTGTCTGATCTCGTCTGTCAACCTGTCCATCACCATTGCAAATAAGAAAGGGCTCAGAGCTGATCCTTGATGTAATCCCACCTCCACCTTAAACACATCCGTCACTCCCACTGAAGACCTCACTGCTGTCACACTACTCTCGTACATATCCTGTACCACTCTTACATACTTCTCTGACACTCCTGACTTCCTCATACAATACCACAACTCCTCTCTAGGCACCCTGTCCTATGCTTTCTCTAAGTCTACAAAAACACAATGCAACTCCTTCTGACCTTCTCTGTACTTTTCCATCAACACTCTCACAGAAAACATCGCATCTGTAGTATTCTTTCCCAGCATGAAACCATACTGCTGATCACTATCATCACGTTCCTTCTTAACCTAGCTTCCAGTACTCTTTCCCACAACTTCATGCTCTTATTGTTTTAATTGTCTTCTGATAAAACAAAAAACTCCCTACCAATGTCATGATTGGTTTACTTAACCTTTGTACCTTTGATGTCAGTGCAGGGAATGGCATGGGGTTGTGTCCATTTAATAATTACCATATGCACAACAGCATATATATGACTGTCTATCTGTTGCAGTCTATTGATGCATCCTGCCATTATCCCTTAGGTGCAACAGTTACGTATTTAGGCCATGCGTTAATATTTTTTTTACTTTTTATTAAAAAAGGCACAGATGAATAAGGAATGACAAAGACAGAAAAGCATTTCAGCACTAAACATAGATGCAAAGATGCACATAGGAGTATTGGAGAATCACTTTAATGGTGTATTTAATGGTGTATTCACTAAATTTTATTATTAGAACAGAGACATTAATGTATTGTTACTTATAAGTTTTGTTATATATTTGATGATGTATAGATGTGGCCAATTTTCCATTGAATGCCCTGGGTTGTTTTTGACTAGGAAAGGCCCTCTAGGTCTTAATAATTATAATGCAATCTCTCGGTAGCCATGGGTCAGGGGAGCATGGTGCAGGTGCACTGATTAAGCATTGAATTGTGGCATATTGCAGTAAGGAATATAAGTTGTCCAAATGCTTAGGCCAACCATGAAACATTTGCTTTATACTTCAAGACTATGATGGAAGGCTGACTTTAGTTTCATTGTTGAGAATTGTTGCAATGAATCTTCAAATTGTAAAGTTGAATTAAGAGGTTGGAATTACTCTACTGTCTCTTTTTTTTTTTTTTTTTTGTCTCTGGTCGGCAGAATGCATAAAGTTACAATGGGGTCATTGATATATTACTGGCTGTTAAATGAACTGACTGTATGTAAAGGAGATGAGTTTGCTGTTGTCTGTATTTACAAATATTTTCTGCATCAGCAGTGTTCACCTGAAAGGGGTTGTGGTAACCTGCATGGCATTACATTGGAACTTTTTACTTATTTATTTATTAAAGTTTATCAGTGAGGTATGAGGATTGGCCTTAGAACCCTTTTTCACTACATCCCAAGCCAAAAGGCCATCACGACACAGAAAGTGCTAAATTCTTAGCATAAAAAAGTTAAATATACATTATGAAAGCAAGACGCTGTCCGTTCGATTCTCAGCTAAAGCGTCTTGTGTGTGGAGACATGCGTGAAAGGGCATACCTTCGTTGAAGGTTGTGCGTCAGGGCTGGTAACTCGTCACGTAAAAATATTCTACCGATCATTAGCAGACCGGAGTTCCGCTGTGGCGACCCCTAACCGGGAAAATGCCGAAAGACACAACAACATTATGAACTGTGAATGTTAATATAGTAAGCTTAACATGTTACCATTCACAGTATCATAATGTATAGAATATAATGCAATATTAGTTTTGATTGTGCACTAAAATGAAGGGTATGCACTTGTTATAACATTTTGTTTACAATAGGTATACTTTCATTTATTAATTTAGTTTAGAAATGTAGGGGTATGACTTACAAACTTTGCATCTTACAATACTGGAGTAAATAAGTTTGATAAAAAAGAACTAGGAGGAATGATGTTCTGACAAAGGAACAGTGGAAAAAAAGAAGGCTGTTGTTTTCAGTATTACGTTGCCTTACAACAATATGTCAGACATGTGTTGCTTGTAGATTGATAGAGGATTTTCAGAAAAGTTAGAGCAAAGCATTGGATTTACAAGCTACAATTTATTTGACTGTGTATCAATAAGATTTAATAAGGAAAATGGTTTTAGGGGAAGGAATGTAGATGGGGTTTATGGTATTAATGTTAGTATTAAGATGATGGAAAAACAGTAATTGAGAAAATGGCAACAACAGTGAATATGAGGGTCCCTATTAGAACAGCGAAAATGCAAAATGTCGGACAGGTTGAAAGGTCGAATATTCCAGACCTCGAAATTGGTTTTGTGAGATCACGGTACACTGAAGATCGGAAAATTTGCCCTTTCCTCACTTAGTGTGATCTTGGTGTTGGTATAATTGGTATAAACTGATTTTGAGATCCGGGATATTCGACTTTTCAGACGTTCAAGAACTTGTATTTTCGTTGTTCTAATAGGGACCCAAATATGAGACGTTGGACTGCTCTTTACATAAGATGCATTGAGTTTATTTAATTACATAAAGTATTCAGAGATAAGAGAAATAACAGCGTCTAAAAGATTGCATTTTCCAGTTTCTGGGTACTTATTTAGATGTGAATAATGTATGGAACAGATGATTTTGATTAATAAAGCTGATAGGTATACAAACACACCATTCTATCTAGGTTTGTACACATTTCAAGCTTATGTCATAAAAGAACATAGGAGTAATGGTAACCAGTAGAAGAATAACGTAAAATTATTTATTTCTAATAAATATTCTGGATTCTAGAATGCTGATTACATGTTCATTTATGCATACAACAAAATCAATAAAGGAGATTTATATTTATATATATATATATATATATATATATATATATATATATATATATGGATCTAGGACATTTGCTCGACTGAGCAAACATCCAAATCCAAAAAACCCAAACACATTTTAACAAAAGCGCTTTTACTGAAAAAGCCCTTTTGTTAAAGCGTGTGAAAAAAAAACTTCATTTACATTTTAGCAAGGGGGCTTCACCCCCTGCACCCCCCTTGTGGTGTGCTGTGCCCCCATACACTCCCTACTTTAATATTCTCCATCTGTGACTGCACTACAGTGGGGAAAAGTGACATTTCACTTACCCGCACCGTAGTACAGCCTCTGCAACAGTCATACTTACGTGAAAGTGCTGCTTTGGTGAATAGCACTTTCACGTAATTATGCCAGGCCATTTGGATTTAGGTCATTTGCTCAGTCGAGCAAACGTCCTAGATCCATATATATATATATATATATATATATATATATATATATATATATATATATATATATATATATATATATACAGCCCTAAGCCAGATCTGCAGAGTCCAAGTTTTGGCTTCAAGTATGCTGTAGATGACATGACTTTGATTAGTGGAGCAGTTGGTAAAATAGCCTGCTAGGGAGGAATGAGAGTCAGTGGCCAGCACTGGTTTGCCACTCAGGCTCTGTAGTGAAGTAGTTAAGCTACTGGTTTTATGACCTAAAGGTTCTGAGTTCAAGCTTTGCTCTGATAACACATCCCTATGTGGTTTTAGGGACTGGAGGTAGTATAATGGTTAAGGCATTTATCTCATAGGCACAAGGTACAGAGTTTGATCATTATCTCTGGGATGGGAAAGTTGTCTAGGCTTAAAACAACCCACTAGGACTAACCTATGAACCTATGAGCAACTCAAGGTAGAAGATGGTGGTGTCCCAGCACAGAGGTCCACCTACAGGAAGGCTCAGGACTGTTGCTCTCACATTAGGGATAAGACTGTGTATATGAGCCTGTAATGAATACAGGTATGGCTATGCAAAAAGAAGCATTTGTACGTTGAGTGTTAAGAGCCTTCAAAAAAAAAAATAT
This sequence comes from Protopterus annectens, assembly GCF_019279795.1. Taxonomy (NCBI): domain Eukaryota; kingdom Metazoa; phylum Chordata; order Ceratodontiformes; family Protopteridae; genus Protopterus; species Protopterus annectens. Next base: position 201,353,254 of record NC_056746.1, on the reverse strand, counting down.
CCCCCAACTCCTGCTGTATGATGGCTACTATCCATAACTCTTGCCATCCTCTTCAGATGTTTTAGGATGCTTAAAATCAGATTCACAGTAATATCAAATGACTAAGCATGCCAATATGCATATATATATATATATATATATATATATATATATATATATATATATATATATATGGGTCAACTTCATTTGCCCAACAGTTCACTTGACTGAAACTCATTTGCCTGTCACTTATTTGCCTGACAGATAGTACTTGCAGGCAAATAAAAGGGATATATCCCTTTCCCCACTGTAGTGCAACCCTGGAGTTAGTATATATAGTTAGGGGGGTTGTGGGGTGGAGCCCCCCACCTAGTTTGATTGAAATTCTCTGCTTTTTGCTGTATATTGTTCAGTAAAACCAAACTAGGTGCCCCCAGTGTGGCACGGCCACACCCACCCTAACTATATATACTAACTCCAGGGTCGCACTACAGTGGGGAAAGGGATATATCCCTTTTATTTCCCTGCAAGTACTATCTGTCAAGCAAATGAGTTTCAGTCAAATGAACTTTCAGGCAAATGAAGGTGACCCATACATATATATATATATATATATATATATATATATATATATATGGATCTACTTCTAAATACCGCAGTTCCACAATACCGAGGACCAGAATATCGAGACGAGAATCACAAAACTGAAAATCCTGAACCATGTTAAGTATTCCCAGGGCAAGTATCAGAAGAAACAGGGAAAAATAATATGGGTGCACAAGATAAAGAACTGGCAATTTAAAGATATTGTTATCTCCTTTATAAGCTGCTTGTCTTGGCTGAACCAAAACCATTTGCATGCAGAGGCAATCACTGACCAAGAAGGCAGAGGACAACTCACAGTAAGTTTGATAATCAAGAAATCTTTGACAGATTCATAGTGAACAGGGGTATTGTAAGAGTATTAGAAAGCATGCATAATCTCCAAAGGGGGTACAGGGGTGAGTGGCTGTCCCATCCCTGTGGATACTAAGATATGTTTGGTCCTGACTATACTTCTTGCCTCTGGGACCTTCCAAAGACAGCATTGGGACACAGTGAGTATCTCACAGGCTTCTGCCTTGAGGATACTTCAGCAGTTCTTGGATGTACTCCTAGCTCTTGTGAATCTATTTCCTGGTGTCATCTCAAGACCAAACCAGGACTATACATGCCTTTTATGGTGTGGCATGCTTACTTGACGTGCTTAGTGCAATAGATGGCACCCATCTTGCAATTAGGGCCCCTTCTGGTCCTCATGGTGAGTGGTGTGTCAATAGGAAGGGCTACCATTGCATTTACCAGGTAGTGTGTGATGCATGGGGGTAAATCACCACTGTCTCTGCACTGCATCCTGGCAGTGTACATGATTCCCATATATGGCATACTACCTCACTCTACCACCTCTTTCTGCATGGTAGGAAGCCCAGTGGTCATCTTTTCACTAAGTATATTTTTTAATCATTTATTTACTTGTGGTAAAATATATTCCTGAATCCTGCATCATTTTACCTTTGTTATGTCTCCTCCTCCACCCCCACTCACTCCCCCCCCAGGTGATGCTAGATATCTACTGCAGCCACGGCTCATGACATCATTGAAAAATCAAAGTGGAGTTGCAGAAAGCAATTTTAATACGGCACTGCCACAGAGCCTTATTGTTATCTTGAGAGTCTTTAGCATGTTGAAAGGCTGATTTAGATTCCTGCATGAGTTTGGGTATGCCCTTCAGTATGACCCAGCTATGGCATGCAGGATGGTTACTGCATGCTACATTCTGCACAACATGGTCATACACCAGTCTGGAAATGGTGACTCACACTGTCACTGCAGGTCCTAGTTCCACTCCTCCTGTGACTAATGATGACCATCTGACAGCAGTAGTAAGGGACACCATGTAGCAGGCTTGTGCACAACATATGGCTGCACAGGTAATGACTTGGCATCTTGTCCAGATCTATGGATTGTGACATTCAACTTAGTGTTTCCTTTCTTTTCAGAAACACATAAAATATAACTGATTCATGCAGTAATGTGTCAGCTGTGTTGTGTGGTGCATGGCCTACTGTCAGTCTTCATCAAATATTCCCTCTTATCTTTCATTTTTTTTTTTCAGAACAGATAACTTATATTATTGTTTGTAAAAGTCATGCCTGACTGCTCATTGGTAATAGTTCAATAATGTCATAAGGCATCATGTAAGAAATAATTACATTTTTAACTATTTTGCACAAGAAATTCTGCTTATGGACTTTACTTGAGTGTACATGCATATATAACTTTTTGTTTTATATTTGTAACAATCTGTAAACGTGGCTTATATGTAAGAATGCACTTGGAAATGTTAGCCTATGAATGATTGTTGCTTCGGGGAAACACACTGACAAAAAATATTTGTGCTGATTTACTCCTTAAAATGCAGTTAGCTGCAGGTTGGCCCTGAATATTTTTGTTGCCAAATACCACAGTCTGCACTAAGCAAGTCAACTGATGGTAAGATATATTACCTAAATATGATACGTTTACACAGCCATGGTGGAAGCATGTATAAATATTGTACAGTTATACAATATTCCTCCTTACAAGCAAGTTGGCGACTAGTCCTGAAAATGTCACCTTAAAGTCCTACAGTCAGAATGCATACCTTCTGTTTTGATCCTAAATTTATATATTATAAATTATTTTCATTAATTCTTGCTTTCCATCAACCTTCACAGAAATGCGGTGACCAGCTGTGTTTAAAATGGAGACACTGAGATAGCTTCAACCAATTCTGGACTATTTGTAAAGTTCAGATGTAAATTACATGTTTCAGCACTCAGCGCTATGAATATTTCTACACATGTGTAACTGCATTAATCATGTAGCTCCATTTATACTTCCGTGAGTGACTTATCAATATTTCATGCATGTGCATGCAAACTCCTCATAACTCAGCTTTCTGGTGCAAAGTAGGCCCATGTGTGGCTATTCTGTAAATGCGCACACTGTTTGCCACCCATTGTGCACCAGTGCAGGGTGTAAGGTGCTAGTTAGGGTAATGCCACAAATCAGTGGGTGTGGCTGACACCCTAGCAGTCTCAGTTTCACATTTATGGAGAGGATAACATCTGTCAGAACTCGGGGTCTAGCCTACAACTGGTGTGAGAAGGAGACCAAAATACTCTTTCAAGTGCTGCAGGCATCATATCTACAAAGGCTGGAAGCAGTGGGCACAGGCCTCATGGAAAAAATAATTTATATGGACTAAGCTGGTAGATGAGCTAACATTCTTAACTAGACTCCACCCTCATGTGATCGGTAAAGGTAAAAGTATGATGACTTGCAGAGGCAGAATAAGTGGTAGAGGTTCAGGAGAGGAGGATAGAGTTCTACAGTAAGTATTACATTTGTATTTTGGTGGCACTACTATATATGAGGTGTAGGCTTATTACAAAATTCTGCAGACCTTACCAAGAAATGGGTAATTATATTGTCATACTGATTACATCATAAGCATGACTATGCAAAAGTTTACAATGGTTTGAATATCACATAAACTGAAAAACTGCCTGCTAACTTTTATTTAGTTGTAGTATAAATACACAGAAAAATAATATACTAGTATAGTGACTGCAGTTTAATATGAAGCATTTAATGTTGCTACTGTCAGCTGCCACCATTACAAGTTAATGCACGGTAGTAAGAAGGGCCATTGCAGCACCATTGTTTAAGATATATAGAATGGAATTAATACTGTGATGGGCTTTTCCAAAAGTGATCCCAGCTTCTGCAAATGATACATTCAGAGGGGCCACACACATGAGGAGGAAGGGGAATAATGGAACTTACTGACTTAGGGGCTGTAATGCTGCTGTAGCGTTACATGGAAGGTATGATAGAGTACAAACTAATATAAGGTTATATCAATGTGTGTGTTGCAGGGGCCACCATGACTACACTACCACTGTAACCTTGATGGGATTACAAGATGTGCTTCCACAGACACACAACAGACTGTCTTCCAGTACTGTATCCTCTGTTACTGTGGTACAAAGCAGTTTCTGTAGGCAGCCTTAGCACACAAAATAGTTGCCTCTGAATTGTGTCAACACTTTTATTATTCGTGTTCATTAGCTGAGTTGCATAAGTACTACATATTCAGGTCCTGCTTGGTGTACTATAGCACATCATTTCTGCATGCACCACTTTTTTGAATCTCACCCTATATGTATTATGCAGTTCTTGATTTAAGACTCTGTTAGTCTTTTCCCAAATTTGTATTTAAAGTGAAATGGCCTCATAATCAAACACCTACAAAAGTATTAGGAACAAAAGAAACATGGATGCTGGTAATCCTAAATCACACCGCTTTATTCATGTAGAATATCATTAAAAACATCCAAGTACATAAAATTGATAACTGCCTTCATCTTAAGGCATTCTAAGACTTCTTCAGATAACAAGAATCAATTCATTCAGCCATTTTATACAAAAAGAAGTCATATGACCATTTTGTGCCAACATTTTTAAAGTGACCTAGATGTCAAAAACAACAGGTGGTTGCCTATACATAGTAAAAAAGGCATTGTTGCTGTGTAAAATAGATAAGTAAAATAAATAAAACCCAACACTTTATTTTAAAACACAAAAAATAAACTTAAATCCAGCTGACTACAGTCTCCTCAGAGCAGGTATAAGCAGCTTCACAACCACTGTCCCTTCAGTTGGAATTAGCACTAATGTCCAAGCCTACACCAAAAAATTATATGAGCACCTACCTAGCTGTATGGACTCACCAATACCTGACAGGACCAAATCATCCTCCTTAAGAAAGAGTAAACCTGTTTGTGGATAGCAGCAATAGACAAACTTTATAATAAAAGGACAAAATTGCTGTCCAGGACCAAAAAGAGCAGGTGCCAAGTTGGAAGCAATCTCTCCTTTGTCTGAACAAGCAAATAAGGTCACTGGTGAAATCCTCTAAGGCTAACTTTGAGTCCAAATTAGTCACATCCACTAAGGACAATCATAATGCTTTCTTCACATATGTTCGCAATCTCAAAGGTGACACCTAAATCTGCTCTGAACTGGTGACCATTAACACCACATATGCAAACACCATAGATATAGCCAACCTGCTGGCAGCCAGGTTCAGTGAAAACTTCACCCACCCGCCCCCCCATCAGTAAGCCAGGACATTCCCAGCACCTGCTCCCCTCCCCTCATCACCATTAATGCCCTCTCAAAGGAAAAAACACAGTCTCCATGGGACCCGATAACATCCCTGTCTGTAACCCACATGAACTCAGGCATGAGCTTTTCTGAGGTGTAAGCCAAAAAGAGTGGTCTGTGGCTGACCAAGTTTGCAGATGACTGCAAGCTGAGCTCTGTCTTAAATTCCCCTAGTGGTGTGAACATCCTCCAAAAGGGGCTTACCCAAACTAATGACTGGTGTCAAAATCATGGCCTCAAACTGAATGCCAAGAAATGCATCATTATTCACTTTGGGGAAAATGACATCCCTGCTAATTATCACATTAATAACAGTGTACTAAGCATGCAATCAGTTGTGAGGAACATGGGCACCCAGGTTGATGGCAACCTCACTTTTGACGACCACATTGCCTCCATTTTATGGATGGCTTTCTACATGGCCCACCTCATAAATAAGGGTATTTCATCCAGGAACAAGGAGGTTATAACAACCCTGTACTTTTCCCTTATCAGACCCAATCTTGAGTACAATGCCCCCTTCGGCATGTACCCTGCCAAGCACATGCAGTAGTTGGAGAGACTACAGAGGTTCCTAACCAGGAAAATCCAGGGTCTCAAACACCTATCCTATACAGATAAGCTAAGAACCCTGTCCTTATACTCAGTCTCATACAGACTGGTCAGAGGTGACCTGTGTCTGGCATGCAAGGCCATCTCAGACTCAGCCTTAATGGAGTTACTGCATATACGTTAGACAAACTCCACTCAAGCAACCCATACACAAGGCCTTAACGTGGTCTGTGACATTAATAAAACTTGGTGGTGGTATAGATTTGTGTCCCAAAGACTCCCAAATTTGTGGAATAGACTCCCTTTCCATGTCAAGCAGAGTACCTCTCTAGCTTTCTTTAAGAGGAACCTGGATGACTGGATGGAAAACAGAAAATAATCCCCTGGGATCCCACCTGTGTCCCTGCTGGATAGGGGAAACAGGTGCTGACTTTGACAGAACATGGGCAAAAATCTTGGCTAGGCTTATAAGGACATCCAGGCCAGTAGCCTAGTATCATCCTATGAACCTATGAACCTAAGTGTCTTTTAAAAGTGATAAGCTTTTAGCTTCAAAATACTGTTTATAGATGTAATACCATTTAAACCATTGTAGTTGGTGCATTTAGGCCCAATTGCCACAAGGGTTCTTTTCTTTCCAAGAATAACCCCCAAGGACCACCTCTAGGGTTTGGACTCAGTTTCTCAAGTGCAATAAACTTAAAGGTGTGCTCTGGGAAAGTGTTGAGATGTCTAAACAAGGCATTAACTTTATTACTTTTTCTAACAGCATAAGAGTGTTTGTACATTCTTTCTTTCAGTGTCCATTCAGTTTTGCCTATGTAAAATGCTGTACAATTTGGTACAAGGCAGCATATACTACTCCTTTTGTCAGGCAAGTAAATTTATCACTAATCCAGCAAGTTTGCCCATTAATAATGCACATGTTAGTATACTATATATCTTTACAAAAATTACATGTTCCACATGTAAACATTCCATTGTTGTGTGTGTTATCTGCATGTTTATGGTTGGTTTCAAAGAAGTGATTTAAATTAGTGCATCTTCTATAAGTAATAGTTAGTTTATTATTCAACTTTCATTCTAGGTTGAAGCATTCACGTGCAACAGACCAATTCTTGTTCAGTACCCATCTAATAAGTCAGTGGTCAGTTGAATACACTCTGATAAAACTACAATTATAAGGGGTTCTATTCTCAGGGGTAACTAAGTTAAAGTATTCAAAGAACACTAATGTGTTCTCCATGTAAGCGTTCCAAAAAATAAACATGTCATCAAGGTACCTCCTATAGAGATACTAAGAATATTTAAAGGTACTATTCAGAACATATCTTTTTTTCCATTCAACTATTACTGCATTTGCGTACAATGATCCACAGGCTGCTCCCATCACCACCCCTCTTTTTTGCAGGAAGTATTGGTTGTCAAAAATTAAGTAGATGTATATGATGCAACACTAAATCTAATAGTTGTGTAAACACATTTACTCTGTCTTGGGGCAAATTTGCATGCTTGTAGAAAAAGTCGGTAAACCAAAGTGTGCCTACATCATGAGGGATCATGGTGTTATAGGTCTTTCACATCTATGGTTAGGAAAATTATTGTGTCTTCAATCACATTAAGCTGTGAGTTTGATTTAAGGTCTGGTTTATCCAACTATGTTAGTGCACATGACAATAATGTAACAAATGAAGAAATGATTTTAATGAATGACTTAAAATCTTTTAACATTCGTGTCATGAAACCAGATAAGGGGGAGGGTTTGTTCTCATGGATAACATACAATACTATGAAAAATTACATAACATTTTTTTAGAGGACACATATACTCAAGTGTCACAAAACAAAGTGAACGTTGTTTATAAAAAGATTCATATTGCCTTAAATGACATGTGATGCAGGGACAGATTAATGTGAATGAATTTAATTTCCTCGCCATTGAGAACCGTATGATACCGATAATTTTCAGTATCCCAAAGATCCATAAAGACTTGAACAATCCACCAGTGAGACTTATTATTAATGTTAGAAAGTCCATTACTTCTCTGGCTAAGTTTCTGGACCACCATTTAAAAGAGACAAGTTTGGGTATAGACCACCTAATTAAGGATTCCTGGTTGTTTTTAGAAAATGTAACAACTTAATATCTGAAGACACAATGATTTTCCTAACCACATATGTGAAGGACCTACATAATACGTCCATGAGTTGTTTTTTGGATTTTTATTAGTTACCTAGAAAACTATGCCAAAACAGAAAACAAAGATTATTCAAATAGTCCCACAGTTCAACTACTTCATTCAACAGAAATCTATTCCTCATTATTGATCAAAGCAATGTTAGTAAATAAAGACCGTTTATAACTTATCTAGCTTTCTAGTGTAAACAAACTCAGATTGGAAAGTTCTGAAATGGTGGCTTCTTCATATAAATAATATAAGCCCAGGAATAGGAGCAATTGTACCTCCAGATCACTGGTTCAGTTCACTTACCTTGGCCTTGCGAAGTAACTTCAGCACTTCATTCTGGGAGAGCAGGCCATGGTTAATGATGAAATTAGGAATTTGTGGTTTCTTCCCTGCTTCATGGTACACTGTCCCATGGATTTCCATAAGCCTTGCAATAGCATCCAAGTATTGTTCCTTGCCCTGGGAAAGTAAGGGGTAAAAGACATTGTTCAATGAAGACATGAATGTTCTTCATTATATGATGATTTTCCAGTGCAGTCACTGGAAAGCACTGTAACACTATCGCATGATGATGATGATGATCTAGTACTGTCACATGATTATGTTCTAATAGGGTCAAGTGGTGATTTTCTGACACTATTGTATGGTAATGATGTATTGCTATCATAAGACAGTGTTTTAATACTATCACGCAATGATGTTCTAATGCTGTCAAGTGATGATGTTCTAATAGATCACATGATTATATTCTAATGCTGTCACTTCAAGATATTGCGCTATTACATGCTGGTGTTCTATTGTATTAATTTGTGATGCTCAAATTCAACCACATGACCTTGTGACAATGCTAACGTGATGGTGTCGCACTATTACATGATTATGGTTTAATGTTGTCAAGAAGTAAGTTTACATTCTAATACTATCATATGATGATCTACTAGTGTCACATGACAGTATTCTAATACTTTTTGAGAAGATGTTGTAATACTATCGGTACAGGTAAATATATGATGACTTGCAAAGGCAGAGTAAGTGAGAAGATACTACTGAAAAGTCAAAACTGAAAACTCTTTTTAGAAAATGTCAAGCCAAACAAAAACATCAGCACCAGAAGACTAATATTTAGGAGGTAGAATGTTATTGCAATTACATTTTCCATTGAAATAGTGGACTATAAATTGATACTTTATCTGACAGCATCCAGTATCACATAATTGGCTCACAGTCCTAAAATATGAAATAAGCTTGTGAATTATAAAATTTCAGATATGGGGAAAGTTTAAACTATAGCCAGTGAGCTGTGAGCAAAAGGGATGTGAGAAGACCTTCTGCCCCACCTTCCCATTTTTGCCCTGGTATTCTGGTTCTCTTAGGCAAATGCAGCCTTGTTCTCAGGCCACCCTTCACATTTATGTTTTCCTGAGATGCAGCAATGGCCATAAGGGGAAACAAAATATTTAAGTTTTGTGCAGATATATGATATGCACTCACACTTCATTTTCTGCTTTTCTTTCTCTGTTTCACTGTGCTCACAATTTTCGGTACTTTTCCATTAAACCCCTACCACTTCATGCTGCTGTGTTTTGGCAGTATTTCCTCACCAGTTTGGATTGCCTTCTTTCCTACAGCACTGACAAAGATGATCTAAAAGGAAATACTCAAAGAAGGTATTCATCTGTATTTCATGTTTAATGTATGTAACACATTTAATCAATGGAACAGGGATCAGAGCAGTAGTTGATAAACATTGCACTGTCCAAAGCAATTACTGTAACACTAATCAGCAGGCATAAAACTAACAATGGCATTTAGCATAGCAGAGAACATCTCTCCTTTGGCATGCATGTGACGCCACATGAATTCAATTAAATAAGACTGTAAATCTTGCCATGCAGTGCCTCTTTGACGTTTATTGCGCCACTTTGCAGTACCCCACAAGTGCTCAACACTTTGATTAGGACACCCAGCGTCTGGATTAACAAAATGATAGGAATGATTGATGGTGAAATGGTGGTATCCGGCAGCTTCCAACTCCTCAGATTTATATCCACTCCAGCAGTCAGAGAATATAATGCTTCCATCTGCTACATTCTCCTGTATTGCGGACAGTAACGTTTGTGTGGATCGGATGGGAACAGCAACAAGGAAATATTCATTAGTTTCCTCACACACACCTCCAAATACCCATTGTGGGGGCAGAACCAGACCTACATTATGTTTCCTCCTGGTGAATAAGCTTTCATCAATCTCCACAACTCTGTTGGGGTCACCGCTTTTAACGTTCGGAAGAGATAACAAGGAATTGGCACATACCTCTCTGAGGTAATTATTCTAATCAACCGTTGTGTTGTGATTGAGTTGAAGCTGTACTTGGCAAAACTCAATAGATGTCAACTCAAGACACCATAAGTAAATGAATCATACGGCAGTCATGAAAGGGATGCAGGATCCAGA
>NC_056746.1:201030327-201037827 GCF_019279795.1 Protopterus annectens | reverse complement strand
TAATAAAGTGTGACCAATCATTAAGAGACATAAGAGACCACCCACCAATGCCTCTGATTGGTTATAAGTATGCATATCAATACCCAATTGTCTTATAGAGCTACATCGAGCATAGGATAGGACTGGTTGTCAAAGTGGTGTACTAGCTTATTACTGGCTTACTCCATGCCGCGTTACCAATCCACTACCTGCATGTGTTAAACTGTCACATTGTAAGTGTTTCCTTATGTTGGTTTCTGAGGTAAGTTGCGTGTACTCAAAAATATCTAAGATGTCACTTCTTCAAAGCTCATCTCAGGGGCATATTCAAATTGATAAGTAAATGAAAGTGCTCATTTTATTATTTTTATTTATATGTAAGTACGCTTCTAATAAATACATTTTATGTGCATAGCTGTGGTGATCACACTGGTTGTTTTATATATATATATATATATATATATATATATATATATATATATATATATATATGTATGTATGTAACTGTGATACCTAACGTAAATGAAGAACTGTACTAATAAAACAACAACTTTTCTTATAAACTAAAAGAATGACATTCAAAGGCAAAACTGATGCCAAGCCCTTCCATTCTTTAATAATATCTAGAACTTCTTCACACACACACACACACACACACACACACACACACACACACACACACACACACACACACACACACACACACACACACACACACACACACACACACATATATACCTATATGAATTTATTGGATATGTGAGAAAGCAGAAATGCTTGACCTGTGTAGGGACTTAAAACAGAGTGAATGATAAATTGTAGAACTGCCCAACTGTTCTGGTTTCATAAAGGTAATTGTAATGTAAGTACTGTTGAGTTTAGAAAAAGTACGAAGGGTTTTATGTTCACTGAATTTGCAGCACAGAATTTGGTAGTATAGGGAGGCATATTGATGTTAGTCCATGGTTTCTTCCTTTTTAATTTCTACAAATCTTTTGGGTTTCTAATACCATGACAGGAATGGATCCCATTCCTAAGTCAAAGTATGATTAAAGTTCATGAAATTAGTATTGTTTCACTCTTTGACGTCAGCGAAAAGTGGTCTTCACAGCACGCAGTGTGCCCAGTAATTACTCCTTCTGCAATTCGTACAGAGTTACATGAATTGGTAGCATATCTAAATATGATTGTCGGCTGTTTTTTATAAGACCCATTGTTCCTAGTACTATTGGAACTATCTGGGTATCTTTTTTCCACATTGCTCTAATTTCTGCTTGCAAATCCTGATAATTTATGACTTTGTGTCTCTCTGTACATAGGACACTGTAGTCACTGGGTATGGCAATTTCAATGATCAATGCTACTTTTGTCTTCTTTTCTTAGACCATTATATCCGGTTTTCTAACATCTGTCTTTTGAACTGTTGGTAATGGATGATCCCACGTGATGTAAACTTCATCATTTTCTATGATGCTTTGTGGCTCATGTTTCCAGTGTTTTTCACAATACCATAATGTTTGCACAATCCCCAGTGCAACAGTCTCGCCACATTATTATGCCTTACAGTATACAGTCCTTCTGCCATTAGTATGTCGCAACCAGCAACAAGGTGTGCAACTGTTTCTAATTCTATTTTGCAAAACCTACATTTGTCTGTTTCTCCCACATTTCCAATGGACTTTGTATACCAACGTGTACGTAGCCCACTATCTTGTGCCGCCAATATTAACTTTTCACTTCTTGGTTTGAATTCGCCTCTCCTTGACCATTTCTGCAATCGATCCTTATCAACATGAGACTCTTCCAGACATTTTCCATACTTGCAACTATATGTTTTTCCACATTTCTTGCCTTCTCATCTGGTCCTTCACCTTATATTCTTTCTTTAATTTTTTAGCACATTCAGTTGCTGCCTGGCTTTTATCCACTTGTGGTTTGATTTCCATTCCTACTTGATGTCGATATGTTTCTGCTAGATTAAGCAGGGGAGTCGTCTTAGATTTATTTTCTTCATGTTTTAAAACTTTCACTACATTTGGGTCTTGTAAGGTCAGCAGATATGTGTGGAGTCCCACGACTGCAGATCCGTACATGTAACCAATTTCAAGGAGGCCCATCCCTCCTTTGGAATGGGGAATATATAATCTTGATATGCACTGGTTTTTATAAATCATTTGGTGAGCATGAAGCATCCTTCTTGTTTTCCTGTCTAATCTATCCAACACGTTTTGGGGCCAGTCAATCATTCCAAAACTGTAAGTTTGAACAGGAAGCACAAATTGGTTTATAACTTGGATTTTGTTCCTAGATGTCAATGCTGTTTTCAGGATTAATTTAAGCCTTCTAAAGTACTCCTTACTAAGTTTTATTCACATCTGTTCATGTTTTATGGTTGATCCTTCATTAATTCCCAAATATTTATACACTCCCTCTTGCTCAAGTTCTTTTATATCACATTCTTGTCCTAAACTGACGTTTTCTTGGTACTGCAGTTTTCCTGCTTTAAAAGCTGTTTTTGCACATTTATCATGACCGGATGCCATTCTTATATCATCTCTGAAAAAGTTTTGACAAGTTGCAATTGTGCTTTCAGTTCCTCATCTGATGAGATATACAGTTTTAAATCATCAACAAAGAAAAGATGGGAAGTCTTTATACTTTGTTGTCTAGTAGTCAGCTTAATGGGTTAAGGGCAAGGCAGAATATCAGCGGTGACAAAGAGTCATCCTAGAATATCCCCCTTTGAATTGTTATCCCTGGGATAATAATTTTCCCTTTATCATGGCTTAATTGCAAATTGGTTTGCCACTGTTTCATGCTCTCTGTAATGTAGTTGATCAGTGTAGGATGTATCTTATACATTTTTAAACACTATTTTATCCATGAATGTGGGATAGTATCAAATGCTTTTTTGTAGTCAGTCCATCCCATACTTAGATTCTTCCCCTTTTCATAGTTCTCCACTATGTCTTTATATAACAACAAATGATCCTTTGTTCCATATGACTTTCTTTTATTGCCCTTTTGTTCTACTGCCATAATTGAGTTTTCTTCTAAATGACTATAAACTCTGTCGGCATCACTTCCCCTGTATAGTTTATATGTCGTCGGAAGGCAATTTATTGGTCTATAATTTTTAGAGTAGCTTGCAGGTTCACTCTTTAGTAGGAGCATTCTTTTTCCTGTTGTTAGCCAGGTTGGTGTCTGTTCAGGGGGTGCATATAAATAGTTCTTATCATAGCTAAATTCTTCATGCATAGGTGTTAATACTTTTAGCCAAAATTTAGGTACTGCATCTGGACCTGGGATTTTCCAGTTAGAGGCTTTTCTTAACTTTATTTCAATCTCTTTGGCTGTTACTTCATCCCATTTTATGTCCTGTACCGTTAACCTTCTTATTCTTTCTTTAACTTCTTCTGTCCATTTAGCATCTTCGTTATGTTCCATAAGATCTTCATAGATATTTCATCAAAGTGTATCTCTTTCTTCTTTGTTGGTGGTCTTTCGATTCCTTTTACCTTGTTTCCCAATTCTCAATAAAACTTTTTTGTGGTCATCAATAAATTGCTTATTTTGTACTTTTCCTTTATATTTATTTTCATTTTAAGTTTTTCTGCCTGTGCTGAAATTTTTTAGTTTATTTGCGATAGTGCATGATAGATCCTGGTCTGTTCTAATACTGTGCATTGCTTTTATCACATCTATCTTTCTTAGTATTTTTGTTGATCTGTTCCCTCTTCTATAGTCTTCTAACAGTGACACTTCTTGTCTTAACGGCTTTATAGTTTTCTCTATTCAAGAGTTCTGTGATGGTATTTGATTTCTCCGCTTCCTTTCCCTCACTACCCTGTGTTCTTGTGGTAGAAGTTATTAATTTAGCTGCACAGTAATATATCCTGTTTACGTCTGTTATATCACATGGGTCTCTATGAACAGTTCTAATTACTGTGTTCATTTGTTTTATCAGACTTCTGTCTTTTTGGGTTTTATTGACCTTCTGCAGTCTATTTCTTTCATTGATCTTGATATATCTGGCTATGTCTATTAAATCAAGCAACTCTTCTCTTAGCTCATTTTCTTCCAAACTGAGGGCACATCCCTTGTTTTCCATTTCCTGCGGGCATTCTATAGAAGGTTCTATAGCATCTTCCTGTGGCACGTTCTCTTCAATTTCATCCTGTGCCATGCGTAGCTCTGTCATATGGGAACTCGCTGGCCTATCAGTCCTCAACATTGACTGCATCAGAGTTTCTGGAGTTTCCTGTTCCTTCCTTTGCTGTCTAGTTTCAAGTGAACGTTTATACTGGTTTCCTGTGGAAGGCTCCAAATTATCTTCATATGGCACCTGACCAATTGCTTCCTACTCCACTGGTGTCCTCTTAATTTGGATATCCATTGTTCTATCCTGTTATGTTGCTTTCTGAATTAGATTTTCTACACTGAATCGTTCACTTCACAGGTGCTCCATAACCTCAATTTCTATTTCTTTAACTTCTCCATTACTAATCTCCTTTCTTACTATTCGTCTTTGTCTTCTTATTTTCTGTATTGTAAAGTTTTCCATGTCTGGATTTCTTTGCTTGTATTTCTCTTTATTTTTATTTATTTAACATTTGTTAACCAGGAAAGTCTGACTTGGAATGGAGCCAATTTTCAGCAGATGCCCAGGGAAAAACGCTCTAGATGCATATCTTTCTAACATGGGAGGAAACCGGAGCACCCGGAGGAAACCCACATGAACACAGGGAGGACAAGCACACTCCTCACAGAAGGCACCCCAGCAAGAGAATCAAACCGGAGAACCTCTTGCTGTGAGGTGACAATGCTACCGCTGCACCACTGGGCCACCGCGCTACTTCTATTCAAATATCTTTGGTGCTGCTCTTTTTGTATTGGTTAGTTTTGCTTTCTCCTTTGCATAAATATTACAACATATTAAATCTCTTTTTCTTTCCCATGTCCATATTTCTTTTTCAGATGTTTTCTGATCTTCCTGCTTCTCCTTACTTTGAGGACTCAATCCATCATGGTGTGATGCAACCTGTGTTAGACCTTCTACACCAAATTCTTCACTTCATAGGTACTCCATAACTTCAACTTCTATTTTTTTAACTTCCGAATTAATAATCTCCTTTACTAATCTCCTTTTCTATGTTCCATCTTTGTGATATTGTTTTTATTGTAAATTTTTCCATATCAGGATGCCTTTGCCTGTATCGCTCTTTGAATATCTTTGGGGCTGCCTTCTTTATATTGATTAATTTGGCTTTCTCCTTTGCATAAGTATTGCATCATATCAAATCTCTTTTCTTTCCCATGTCCATATTTCTTTTTTATACTTTTCATATATCACTTAGTTTTGTGGTTTATATTTTTGCACTTCCTCAGATGCTTCTTTTTCCAAACAGATCAAAGTTTCTTGATCTACTGTTTTTCACAAATCTGTTGTATTAATGAATGCAAATTTTCATCTGAAGCTTCTGACAGTTTTTCTTGTGGAAGTATTTTTTCTTTCCTCTAATTTCTTTCTTAATTGTTTTGTATATCTTGTGTCTGGAAATTCTGAGCTTTTTGCATAATAGTAACAATACATAATTTCTTATCCTCAATAGTCTACTCTATCGTCTTTATAACTCTTCTTTGGCCTATCAGTTTTTGCAAATTTTGTGGACTGCTACTTCCTTCTACAACGGGGGGGGGGGCATCCTCCCCTTGGGCCTGGCCTGACCCCATTGTAGGAATGTTTCCATATTTTGAGGATTCTACACTGTCATTTTTTCCAGTCCTGGCACCAGTGCATCTACCAGAATTGGGCACTTTTTTATCCTGGGTCTTGTGCGCCCAGCTGTCTGTTTTAAGTTTTGACCTACTTCTGTCCATGATATATGCTTTATAAATACAGTCTATATATCAGTGTTGCCTTGGTAAGATTTTGTAGAAAACAGGGTCCACCTCATGAAGGTACTCAGCAAGACTTGAAGATAAATTCAATTTCAGCACGACTACTCTCCTTTGCTTGCTGACTTTTCATCTATCCATTCGGACCCCCATGGTTCTGGGTGTGTGATAAGATGATATTTTAGATTTTCTCTGAATTATGCAATAAAATGTTGAGGTATTGCAGCTATGTAGAATGAAAGAGTGAGCAAAGATCATTCTGGGACATGTCAGAGATAGCAGTGCAGCAGACACTTGGAGTTACATTCTTTCCTTGCTGTAGTGTGATCTCACAGTTAGTATACATAAAGCTATAGGGGTGCGGGGAGCTCTCAGTACAGAAGGGGCATGCGCAGTACAAAACAATGGTAGTGGCTGTATTTCGTAGCACTGAAACAGTAGCCACAGTTTTGTATTTCACTGAGTTTTGCAGTCACTGGTATTTGTCAGTGACTCCATACTCGGTCCAATGCTCTTTAATGTATTTATTAATGATTTCCATGCTACCATTCCTAACACTAAAATAGTGCAATATGCAGACGATTCGACATTAGTCTGCTCTGCTTTTAATCTCCCTGATCTCCAAGCAAAAACTCAGATTGCCTTCTCAACTGCTGAGAACTGGATGCTTCAAAACCACCTCTTTCTAAATGCCAATAAATACAAAATTCTATTTTTCTCTCCATCAAGAATCCTCCCCCTGGACAAACGTTCCTTTAATATTATCAGCCATGCCAACTCCATCATAGAAGTTGTCCCTTTTGCTAAACTTCTTGGGGTTACTATTGATGAACACCTGAAATTCAATACACATATTCAACTAAATATTAAGAAAACACATCAGAAACTTGGCCTGCTATATAGAAACTCCCATTTTCTCTCTTTTTCTACAAGACAAACACTCGCCACAACCTACTTACTACCATCACTACTGTACGGTGCACCCCTACTAACCAACCTATCTTCCATCATCTCTTCAAAACTGGAAATCTGTTACAACAAAATTTCAAAATTCGCAATGAAATCTAACTACTCCTCCCACCACTGTACATCTCTTCACCTGCTAAAGTGGCTAGAACTTCCCAACCACCTTGACTACCTCCAACTCACTACAGCCCACAAATTAATTTTTAAACCAACTACATGTCCAGCACTAACAAATATCTTACCATCTTACACCCCCTCACAGAGCCCTTAGATCTGCCCACCAAAATCTACTTTCTGTATACAAACCAAAACGTCCCGCTGGTCAGCTTCTCCTATCCTTTTCCTTAGCCAAAAAATGGAACTCTCTCCCACCCTCTCTAAGAATTTCTGAAAACTTTGAACACTTTAAAACCCAGCTCCATTCCTACCCCTCCTATAATTGGAAATGTAATTGCACTCTACATACCTAACCTGCTAAAGACTCCTCTACATGTACCTCCTACCTTCCTAAACAGCTGCCTCTCTCTGAATTTAACATAATATAACAACGATACCTTGAATGTATATATTGTAAATATTGTACATAGTTTTCTATCTCTATTCTCTCTCCCCCATCTGGGAATGATTCTCTTTACTGCTTTCATATAAATGTTGAAG